>NW_009258129.1:885651-1113097 GCF_000149755.1 Phytophthora sojae | reverse complement strand
GTCAAACAAGACGCGACGAATTTCTCAGCGGGCCAAGACGCGCCGAGTTCCTCGACGGGCTCAGACCAGACCTCGACGACCACGCCCTTGCCGCCACCTCGATACCAATCGAGTGTGGACTTCAATAGCAGCTTCGAGTCGCGCAAGCGCAAGTCTCCGGAGAAGCTCTGCGCGCCGGATTCAGCGGATGGACCGCCGGTCAAGGCGAGAGGCAATGACACAGGGAATCGGTTCACCGCGGCAGAGATGAGGTATATGCTTGCTGGAGTGGAGCTGATCCGGCTGCTGGAGCACGATCCGATCCTGCGTTTCATCAAGCCCAACGCGACCAAGTTCACGGGTCCTTTCCGGGTGCCGGACTTTGAAATGCTCACGAACGTCACGCGAGCCGCAGGGACACTCTTCGAGATGTTGCACGAATCAGGCTTCAGCTTGGGCATCACCGAGAGGACGGGGGTGTATGACTGGGACGTCGAGTCGTGGACACGTACGATCCGCGGCGTCTTGGGACCGTTGACGGTCCTGGTCGGATCCATCCAACGCAAGGTGACTCCGCCTGGGACGGGCCCAATCGCAACGCAGATGATAACTTCGTCCCAGGCTGAGTCGAGCGTGCATTCCACGTCGAGGTCCAAACCCCGACGCGACGTAGATGGCGAACCCACCGATTTGTTTGACGTGGACTTCGGGATGCCGAAAACCACGGCCGCGACCTCAACCACGACTTCACCGGAACCGGACGAGGTTTTCAACCATCTGAGCGAGCCGCCGCGCGCTACGCCCCGTGAGGTCACGCCAGCGCGTATCAAGGTTCTGCCGGATCTGAAGGAAGCAATTCCTAAGGCGCTGGGAGAGGCGAGTACGCGCTCTACGATAACTCAGGCGTCGAATACCCATGTCTCTGCGGTTCATGTCGAGCCAAGAAACTCGACGCGAAAAAACTTGACGCAGAAAATGTCGGCGCGGGACGCGTCGAAGGAGATGCGCCAGCAAGGACTTGGTAATCACGCCGTGATGTCCGTCGCAGTGCCGGTTGCGACGACATCCAGGCGACCGTTGGGCACGGCGCGGGCCTCTACGACTCCCGAGCAATCGCGTTACAACGCACGAGTGCGGCCGGTCTCACTCGACGCGCTTAAGCAACTCGACCCAGGGCAAACACTCGACGTCCGCCTGCGTTCCAGCCGAGATGCACCGCGCCTGTGGGTCACGCGCAGAACAACGTGGGTTACAACCATGTTTAAGACTAAGATCGAGCGACAAACATACCTGCGGGTGACCAACGTCACGGACGAGACAATAACGCTCGACGCAGGCACGAACGTGGGTTGGTGGGCACCCTCCGATGTGTTTCCGCCTGCGCCCCGCTTCGTGCTGGCGACTAATCGACAGTACCAAGATTGGCAAAACCTTGCGTATGAAGTGACCTGCGACGAGGACGAGACCTGGCGTGAAGACGAGCTCGTCTGGCCCATGTATGGATGGCCGACGTACGAAGATCTGGAATTCGACGCGCGTCGAGGTGAGCTAGAGGAAGAAGTTCACGCGGATAGCAAGCCCACATCTCAGTAGTCGCTGTGAAGTCACCAACAGCGGGGCTGACCCGTGCGCCAGCGGTGGAGACGTCGTCGGTGAGCAAGTTGCAGACGCGTGGCCACTCGACGCTGTCGCGCGTGGTGTTGAAGACACGGGTCGACGTAGTAACGACGTGTGTACTGTCGGACCACGGGTCGCAGAGAAGCGACAATGCGGGGCGCCCAGTTGAAGCGTCGCGAGTCGAACAACCCGTCGAAGGTGCGTCGGGCGACGAAGCGCGAGGCGCGCCGTCCAGCGGAAGGTCGCAGCAATGCGACGGGGTGAGACAGTCGAGCGAACGCGCGCAAGTTGCAAAATCCAACAGGGACAAGTGCGACAGTGTGAGATGTGAGGGATGGAACGTCTCGGAACCGTCCCAGAAGCAGTCCCAGAAGTGCGACACCGTGAGATGGACCGAATGTGACACCGTGCGACAGTTGGGCGAAGGGTCGCCCATGAGACGGACGGAATGTGACACCGTGCGACAGTCGAGCGAAGAGTCGAGGGGACGCGACGACGTGAGACTGACCGAATGTGACACTATGCGACGGTCAGTAGCGAGGTCTCAGACCTGCGACGGAATGCGACTTGGGGACAAAGCTGGAAAGTGGCGTCTTTGGCGACATTCCGCCCTCGAGCCCGTGAAGAACAAGCCGAATGTGAACTTCGACGTGGTCGACGAGGGGCCTGACGGTGGCAGGACTAGAGGACCACCGGGGTCTGCACCAAAAGAGAGGCACCGCGCCATAAACCTAGATCGATTGGTCAACCCTGAGCAAGATGCTGGTCCGAATTGCGCGATGTATCGAAGTGGCGGGTACGCCGCGGCGGGGCGAGTGGTGCGATTTCCTGTGGACAAGCCCGAATGCCACGGCGCGCCACCTGGAGGATTGCTGGCGAAGGTACCAGCTGTCACTCGACGGGTGTCCAGTGAACTCAATAAGTCTGCGGTCCTGAAGATGGCGGGCAAGGCGGGCGACGAGCCACGCAGCCTGCAGCTACACCGACTTCGAATCTGTGACGCACTACACGTACAACCGCGTTACGGCGTACGTCGAGGCGGGAACACGGGGCCCGACGCACTTGTTGGATGCGTACGACGAGATCAAGAAGACAGCGCGACGAATAACTCGTCGCAGATCCGGTGCGCGGAGACGATGCACCGCCGAGAGGTCACCGGGGAATCGGATCCTGGGGAACGCGGTCAACGCTCCGCGGCGGCCGGTTGCACTGGCGCGATGCACAGGGCGAAGGACGGTGCCGACTCGGCGAAGACTCAGGTGGGGGTCATCCAGCCTACTACAGCGCAGAACGCGTCGAGCCCGAGCGCGACCAGGATGTCAGAAGTTCTAAATCGCGTGACGGACAGTCACGCGAACGTGAGACGCGGGGCGATGGGAAGTGGCCCCAACGCGGCGAGAGCGCAGGCAGTTGGCATCCAATCTGCTGCAGCGCGGACCGCGTGGAGCCTGAGCGCGACGAGGATGCCAGAAGTTCTACATTGCGCGATGGACAGTCACGCGGAGGCGAGACGCGGGGCGATGGACAGTGGCCTCGGCGCGGCTAGGATGCAGGCGGCCGGCAACGAGCCTGCTGCAACGAGGAACGCGTCGAGCCCGATCAGGAGGCCTGTTGCAGTGTCGAAATACGTGGAGGGTCCAACGTCAGTACAGCCCTCAGAGTGCGACGACGCGATAAACAGAAACCCACCTTGCGTCAAGGCTGATTGGGAATTCGAGGTTGCGAGGAGCGTGTCGGACGCCGCGAGTGACTCGTCGCGCGACGGAACAGAGTCGACGCGCCGAGGGATATGCATCCTTCAGAACTGCCGACTCGCGCAGGTGAACGTGCTAGTAGTCGGCCAAGCCGGGGACGACGCAGATCGGACCCGGGGCGACGTCGCGGCGATGAACAGGGCTGGAGTGAATTCGTTGATGTCATATTGCTGGGATCGCGGCAGAATGGGATCTGCCTACGGGCTAGAGCTCATGCTCGACGCTGTGCCGCGAGACCCCCGTTTGTGAGCACGTACGCTGTACGTCTTGAGACGGGCTGCACGCCTTGTCAATTTTCGGTCAAGGACGTTTCCAAGTTGAGGCCTGTGTGCGCTATGATCAATGGGGCGGCCCCGTCAAACGAGCCCGCCGACTGCAGCGACGAGATGCCGCTAGAAGCGAGCCGGGACACTAGCACTGTAAAGAGCGACGGCGTTGCGTACTCGAAGGTCAGGGACAAGCACGCCGAGACGGTTCGCGTCGTGGTAGACTTGGCGCTCTCCTTTCGGTTCGCGCGCGACCGAGATCCGCGGTGTACGTCAAGGGTGATAATCGCCGTCGGAAAACTACCACACCAGTGCGCCGAGCCCAAGCGACGGACGCTACAGATCGGACCGCGTGCGCAGATGCGGCGCGTCAGGTTGTGCACCAAAGCGCAAGGCAGGCCAAACGAATCGCGTCGCGAGACGAGTAACTCGCTTTACCATCTGTCTTTCGACTTCCGCACCTCCAAGCAAAACCCCGTTGAAGAGTTTCCGTCACACGCCGCGACGTGTTTGGCGGTGTCAACGAACGGACCGTTTGACTCCACCGATACGTGTTTACTGGAGCACCGCCTGACACTCGCTCTGGACGATGATGCTTCCGAAGGGGAGAAGTCCTTGGAGCTGCATGCCGGTCGAGCTTCCCGACATGGCTGCGCGCGCCGCGAGTCCGACGTGACCTGGAGAGGCTGTACCGACGGACTGGATCTCAACTGCGGAAAGTGGCGGTGCGACTTCTCGCGACAGCACGCTGGTCGTTACCGTCTTGCGGCCATTTCGCGCGAGGACGTGGGGCGGCTGAGCCGAGCCCTGGTGGGTGAGCGCCTTTAGTGGCGCGGTGGAAGTTGGCAGGGTGGCTGCCGACAGGTGGTTAGGCGGAGAGCCTCGACTCTGGGAATGGCCGGAGCGAGGGGTTGGGTGAGGAAAGTGTGGAGGACCAGCCTGTTGCTGAAGATGAGACGGCAAAGGGCCGTCTCATAAAAGATGTGAAGAAGTGGAAAGAAACGAAGGAAAAGAGCAAGGCCTACGTGTTGGAGTTACGGCTACAGCGGCTACGAGCAACGACAACGTGTGGCACTAGGGCCCCTCAATGGGGTCCATGTCAGTGAACGCGACGAGGGACGTCGCCACTTGGTCTGAGGGCGGCGCGCTTGGGCGTCGCTGTCCGAGGCCTCGGACTGGAACTGCGCTGTGACCTGGCGCGTTCAATCGACAGCAGCAGCCGAGACGAAGGCAAAGACGATGGAGTCGAGACCGAACTGGGAGGCCTGCACACGTGACGCGTTGATTCCTCGGCTCCGCTGTACCGCGGTCGGCGGACACCCGCTGAAGCTGGCGGCGGAGTAGACGCCGGACCTGGACGGTGCGTCGGAGCCCGATGAGTATCCGCGGTTAACGAGGTCTTAGCCTCAGGACCGGAACGGGGGCGGCAGAACGCACGCAGACACCCGTACTCGACGTAGTGGAGGCGAGACAGGAGCAGCGGGAGCCGCCGCTCGGCTTGACTCCGCAGGCCACAGCGTTTATCTCCACCGCGACGGAAGCTTCACGTCGACGGATCAGGCCGTAGGTGTCAATGTGCCCGCCTACGGACGTGACGACACCGGCAAGACGTTCTGGAAGTCCATCGCGTACGTGCTACGCCATCTACCAACCTCGACGCGCTTCCCGAAGCACCCGTCCTCAAACCGCGTCATGCTCGTCGCGGTCCTGGATGGCCACGTCGTGCTCGTCCTCCAGCTCGATTACGTGAGCGCTGGAACGGTGGACTTGAGCGCTCGCGGCATCTCGCCGCTACCCCCACACGCGACGTATTCCCAGCTGCGCGAGACGTGGCCTGAAACTCGCCGATTCCTCCAAGTCGCGGATACGCGTCGCGCCCCGCCGGAGTTCTTTGGCGTGGATCACAAGGAACGCGTTATTGCGCCGAAGGTCTACTAACATCGGCTCGTTAAACGCTGCGCCGACTCGGCTTCCGCACGGCTCTGCGTGGGCGCATTACGGATAAGGGTGAGATGCCCAACAAGGGTAGTGCGTCGCCGTCCGAGCGCGACGGACCTGGTCTCTCTCGGTGACGGCGGTGTTGCACTTTTTTTTGGAGAGCCGAAGCTTGACGCACTTGGTCCCTCGCGATGCTGGAAGCGTCGTGCGCTTGCTCGACGACCGCCAGGGCTTGATGCGCGCGGTCTCGCTCGGCAAAAGCTACGCCGCGTTGCTGCTCTGCAGCTACGAAGGATTACTGCGCTTGATCGCATTCCGCCACGGTAGCGCCGAGTCGCGATTGGACCGGGGAGAGGCAGCTTGGGCTACCGCGAGCTGATCGGACGGATCAGGGAGGCGAGACCGATGTGCTCTGCTTGCATAGACGACGATGTCAGCGCAGCCTCGAGGTTGCCCGTGTCGGGCCCGCTCTCCTCGACGCAGAAGTCCTCAGCGCGAACCATGATGCTGGA
Source organism: Phytophthora sojae (assembly GCF_000149755.1). Lineage (NCBI taxonomy): Eukaryota > Oomycota > Peronosporomycetes > Peronosporales > Peronosporaceae > Phytophthora > Phytophthora sojae. The sequence goes on along the minus strand of NW_009258129.1, from coordinate 1,107,031 downwards.
ATGGCAACGAAGCGGACGGAGACGACAAAGAATTCGACAAATCGAGATGCGGCCAACACGCGGGGCAGGTTCTGCAATGACACACCCACCTGGGGAGTGCGCGTGCGTGGCAGCGGGATGGATGTGGTGTAGTGCCCAGCGAGGAAGCGGGCACGTCGGCGTCGGTGAAAGAAGGCGCCGAGACGAATGCTGATGGATGCGGATGATGAACTCGACGCAGTTGATGAAACGCGACGCGATTGATGGGGGCGACGCGCGGCAGAGGTCGACGGAAAGTCGACGCGGGTGATGGGCCGCGAGACACAGCGACAGAGTCCAACTCGACGCGTAATCATCCGACGAGTCGACCAGCGCCCCGTCTCTGCAAAACGCGTCGACCCTAATCCCCGCCGAGCAAGACGCGCCGAGTATGACGCGCCGACCAAAACGCGTCGAGGTAAGATCTTGATTACGCCACGCAAATCAGGTTGAAGGACGGCAGTGCAAGCACGACAGAAGTAGGGATAGGCACAGAACGATCGGCTTAGCAAGCAGTAGTACGGAGTAGCCAGTAGCTAGGGCATAGGATAGGGTAAGGACTCAGTCCCGAAATTTCTCTGAACCACAAAGACCTCCCGTCTTCTCCGAGGTTCCAGGGGAACCACCAAGCGCCGGCAAGTAGAGCCGCCTCGATATCGCGGCCCCCCGTCGTTTGCTGGTTCGGGTGCTCACCCCCCCACAGACCCGTGCTGGAACAAAGGCACGTTGAACGTATACCGTTTAGGTGGGCGCCCGATAACGCGCTGCCTAGGCGAAGGACCGCACCGGCCTGATAACCGCCGTGCACAAGACCCCCCGTGTAGGCCCGATAACGCCGCACGCCCGACGGGAACGCCGAGGAAACGCCGGCCCGATAACGCCGCACGCCCAAGGCTCGACGCCCTACGACAAGGAACAAGCGTCAACGCAAAAACCCCCAACTCCGAAGCCAGCGAAGACTTGGGCCTGTATTTCGAAGATACGCTACTCCAACAACCGGGAATAATTTGCTCGGCGCAACCGCTATCCAGACGCGCCGAGTTTGTGCGAGATCGCATTCGCGAGATTTCTCCGAGGGCGCTACTCCACACTTCAGCTGGCGAGATTCGAACGCCACCACGCGCTCGCGCCCCTCGGCGTCTGCTTGCAGCAGGGCACAGCCGATGGCAAAGTCCGAGGCGTCATAGACGACACTAAACGGACGAGCGGGGTCTGGCAAAGCCAGAATAGGCGCATGAAGGAGACTGTCCTTAATTGCCGCAAACGCATCTTGATGCTCGGTGTCCCAACACCACTCCGCATCCTTCTTTAGGAGATTGGAGAGTGGCCGAGCCATCTCAGCGTAGTTCTCGCTGTACTTGTGCAAGTAATTGGCCAAGCCAAGCCACTTGCGAAGATCCTTCTGGTTCTTGGGAACCGGCCAGTCAACAATGACCTTGACCTTGACCGGGTCGGCCCTCTGGCCACGCTTCCCGATGAAGCACCCTAAGAAGGGGATCTCTTCCGCTCCGAAGATGCATTTGTCAATGTTGGCGTACAGCTTGTTTTAACGCATGCATTCGAGCACAGCACGCAGGTGCTCCGCATGGTTCTCCATATCAGTCTTTCCGTGCTCCGCACGACTGTGGACAAAGATGTCATCGAAGTACGTTTGCGCGTACGCCCGATGGGGCCTGAAGAGCTGCGTCACAAGACGATTAAACGTCGCGGGTGGGGTCGAAAGCCCTTGGGGCATCACCAACCACTCCCAGAGCATGCCGCTCGGAGTACTCACCGCAGGGAGAGGAATGTCGCTCGTCCTCATGAGCAATTGGTAATATCCATCAACCAAGTCGAGCGCACTGTACATCGTACATCCTGTCATGTTGTTCTGAAGAACATCCTTCCGAGGAATCGGCGTCTGCGTCGGAATGGTAGCGGTATTCAGCTTGTTGAAAGCATGCACGATACGCCACTTGCCATTCGGCTTTGACACAGAACGTCGGCGTAGAGTGTGGAGACTTACTCTCACGCACCATGCCCGCCTCATGCTTCGCACGGAAGAACGCGTCAATGACGTCACACTGTAGGGCCACTGCCTCGTCACGCAGTACTTCGTTCCCGGAACGAGATCGATTTCGTGTCGAATACCTCGATCCGGAGGTAGCCCCGAGGGCGGCTCCTTCGAGACCACGTCCTGGTAATCCTTTACCACTTGATACAGGGGATCCGACGGGTCCTTCAGGATCGCCGATCCGCTCCGCGCATTCAGCGCCTTCTTGATGTCTTCCAGGATAGCTTCATCCAGAAGCGAGGACGAGTTCAACTCTTCTTCGGGTCGTATGACCACTACCTCAGCCAAATCTCCAGCCTTCAAAGCTTCGCCGAACTCGGCCAAGAACATCTCGTCCAGCTCCAGGAGAGCAGACAGTGAGGGCAGGTGAGGCGGGGCGGGTGAACGCCTTTTCCGCCCAGGTGTATAGTGTGCGAATGTTCCGGGAGAACAAAGTCCCTTAGAACTTCTCAGGCGGATACCCCAGAAGATGTCCACCCGAGATGGCGTGTGTTCCTTGTGACAATCCCTCTCGGGTCGTTTGTCTTCGAACCAAGGAGCTCGGCCGAGTTGGTGAGTTGTTGTACACAGTTGGGTTTCCGAGCGGGGTGCGATACGTACTTCCAAACGTAGGCCCTACGACTCTGGACGATAACCACAAATACAGAGTTATACACAAATACAAATATCCGTCACTTATTCTTTCGGACCCTCGGACGGTGGGTCACTACTCCAGTCAACTAACGAGCCGTATCCAGGGTACTGGTCAACCCTGGGCGACTTCAAACGCGCACCACTCCCAAATGTACTGAGAGAAAAAATAACCAATATCAATACCCTACCACACAATAGGCTTCCGGCCAAGTCCCAGGCGGCGCTATTCACTCCGCCCGAGATGTAATCGATAATATGAAATGCAGGACCTCGCTCTGGGCGGGAATACGGCTGCAACTAGGAAATGAAATAGGCGGATCACCCTGAGACGCCTGTACGCCCGTCCCTTTACCTAACTTGGCGTACTTACTTCAGGGAGAGATCCAACCACGGTCGTACCTAGCCGCGGTGCCCGGTCGTCCTGCGCTTCCCGCTCTTCTTGGCGGCTTGCGGGTTTCAGGGGAAAACGAACTCTGTTTATCTTTTACTCTGTGGCTATATTCCTGCAATTTAGACATGCATTCTGCTTTTCACTTGATTTCACTATACCGCGGTTAACGTTGACATCCCGGCCGAGCCAAAATCCAGTGTAGAGTCGTGGGTACAAATCACCTCCTTCAACGTTCCACGGGATCTTTGCCCATCCTTGGTCGGTCTGCCAGGTCGGTCGGAAACATCTTGACTTGAGTATAACTTGATCGTATCTCCCAGACTTACACCCGGCCAGAGTCACAAAATGAGTTAGCGACTCGGCCAGGGTCGCTGGTCGATATGCATCCTGGGCGAGTCTTCGCCGGGTCCCAGATCCTTGTACTTGTCCCGCAATCCACATTGTCCGGGCGCACCATTTCAGTCAATCAGCATGTGCCCAGACGAAAACCCAATTTTCCATCGTGTCACAAGTCGTCGAGGTTGATACCTCCGTCGACGTCGCCCGTCAGTCCATTCACGAGTGTATAGAGCTGCTCGCTCTCGCGTGGAGCCTCACCGCTCGACACGCCCTTCTCGACTCGTGAGATCGCAGACGCCTTGCGCCTCGCAGCCAGCGCTTTGCGGCGCTGCCTCCTCTTAATGGACACCGTCCTCCCTGAAGAGCTCCGTGATTTCGCGTGCGTCTTGACGCCAGGTGTCACCACCTCGTTCAGCTCCAGGGGAGCTCCAGTGTCTTTACTGACACTCAGTGAAGAGCTGCACGATCCGCAGCCTCCACTTAGTGGATTACGTGCCACTCCACCATCTTCATCCGGGCAAAGCCCCTTGTTCTTCAGCATCGTGCCGACCGCGCCGTCTCTGGCACGCAGCAGGGCGTCGCCCTCAGACGCACGCCCGCTCAGCGGAATTCGTGCCGCTCCACCTGCCGTCCGCGAGCCACGCTCGGAACGCTCGTTCTTGACACACTCAGTGTCCACCAACTCGGAAACTCCGATGTCCAGCGCATTGGCTGACTCGGTCCAGTGCTCGCGCCAGAAGCGCTTCCTAGCAGAGGTGGGTTCATGACTCGCCAATGCTCCGCCAGGAGAGAAATGCGTAGCACCAAGGATCTTCGACCTCCAATCGATACAAGGCTCGTGGCGTTCCAGCCACGCCATACCAAGGATGAGATCATATCTCGAATCGAGGTCTAAGACCAGACAGCGTTCCACGCTATCAAAAGCCAAAAACTTCACGCCCAGGTCCACAGGGACCTTAGGCATCGTGACACGAGCACCCGTCGCGAGACGAACAGTGACGATGTCACTCCCGCGCGCTACCAGCGCCTCAGCATAAAGCTGACTTCCGTCCATCGTAGAACGCCGGGCGTAGTTACCCGACGCTCCCGAATCGATCAAAATCGTCCATGGCTTGGTGAAGCCCTTCACCCCAGCTTGGACAACTAGCAAGGCCGGCTTGCATACACGTTCCGTGTTAGAGAGTACGGCTCTCTTCGGGGCTAAGTCCTGTCGACCTCCACCTCGCCGAGGCTCAATAGAGCTTAGTTATTCCCCAGTAGGCTACTGGGACTTCTCGTTTCCCCGAGACAAACCAGAGCCCTGGCCCGAACTCGAAGAGCGGCTTGACGAAGCCTGGCGCTGATGGCGCAGCGGACACCCAGCACAAAGGTGACGGGTGTCACCACAGATGAAGCATATGCGGATACTGCGACGCTGCTCAGCAGCACGAAGCTCGGCTTCTTCGTCTTCAGCATAGCTGAGGTCCATGGGTTCCGGACCACTCGACGCGCTAGCGTAAGACGCATTCCATCCAAGTCTCGACGACTTAAAGTTGTGCTCCGCAGTCAATGCGACGCTCACAGCCTCTTCAAAAGAGCTCGGGTGGGTTCGGAGCAGGCAACGCCAGTGCGAAGGCCCTCCATGAACACCGTAACGGTGACTACTTCCGGCAGTGGGTCCGTAGACATGCCAGCAATGAGAGTTCTCAACTCTTGGACATAGTCCACCAACTCCTTCTTGCTCTGCCGAGTAGCCAGGAAGCGTGAGCGCACGCGATACGCCTCGTTAGGCGGAGCGAACACTCGAGACAATTGCTGTTTCAGCTAGTCCCACGTCGGGAAGGCCACCTCGACCGACGTCCCGGACGTTAGTGCCCACTCGCCCACCGAGCTTCGAGATAGCTAGAGCCACGCGCTGCGACTCCGTCCGGAGTAGAGCTGAGCTCATAGCCATCTCAATCTCACGGGTCCAAAGCATCAAGCTTTCACCCTCCTTGCCTTCGAAGGTCTTCACGCTCAACATGAGCGGCTTGGGTCTTGTTCCCGCGTCGAATGACGAAGCGGGCGCTTGGGGCGCCGCGGCCGTTGCCATCATCTGCTGGAGGTGCTCTAGCAGAGCATTCTCGTAGCTTAAAAACGCCTCGAGACGCGCGTTCACCGCGTCGGGGCCTTGCTGCGCAAGTTGCGTCACGCCCTCGGGGCCCAGCAAGGACATAAGCTTTTTAAGCGCATCCTGCTGGTTCGGGGGCAAGTGAGCGAACTGCTCCATTCTCCACAGAGGGTCAGTCTGTACAGACTCAGGTGTCGGATTGACTACAAGTGCTACCAAGTGCAGCGGAGCTGCCGTAGCTTTAGCATCAGAGGAAGACGTAACAGACTCACAGAGTCTCAGCTTAATATAGTCCGTTCTAATACCAGTGAGGCGAGGCCGATGAAACCTTTGTCGCCCAGGGGTGTTCGTATAGCGCAGCCCAAGACTGTTCCCGAGGGGTAGACCCAGAGAATCGACTTGAGAGTCAACAGCAAGAAGATAGACCCAGAGATTCGCAGCCGCAAAGCTTTAAACCCTGAGAATCACACTCCTTGGTTGGCGTGGGTACCTTGTGTAATCCCTGTCGGCTCGTTTGTCTTCGACGGAACGGCACTCCACCGGTTGTAAATGTAGCCTCGAAGAAGTGCGGGAGCGCACGTCTACTTCAGAACGCACCTCCACACCAAAAGGCAAACCCAGAGAATCAGATCCCCTGAAACCCAGAATATCACGAATTCAGGGTCCAGGATTTCAGTCAACTCTGGGACTTGGAACTCAGAAGACACCTTACCCAAATGCCCTCCTAGCTCGATAAAACCAACAAATACAGAGTATACAAACACTACAACTAGCCGTCACTTATTCTTTTGGACCCTTGGACGGTGGGTCACACACACACTAGGCTCACTCGAGTCTGAAATTCAGGGGCCTAGCTCCCCTGAGACTCACACAAACGCGCACCACCTCCAATAAAGGAGGAAAATACAACCACTATCAGTTACCTTCCCTTCACACAAGCAGTCAATACAAAATCCTGGAGGCGACTGCCTAGCACCCCAGAATACCCTCTGGAATAATATGAAATGGGCTACCACGAGCACAGCAAGTGACCCAACTAGGATATGGAATAGATGGATCACCCCAGGAAGCTCAAGGCCGTCGCTGGTCACCACCTAACTGGACTTGAGTTTAATGGAGCCCACACAGACGGCTGTCCTTCGCCGTTGATGTGCCCTTAGCGTCCCGCGGTCGTAGTCTCGGGTCCTCCGGATTTCCGTCGGCAGGCTTGGCCAAAGTCACTTGCGCAGTACAGGGTAAAAGGAACTCTGTTTGGCTTTTATCAGCTACTTCTCTCTCTCTCTATATATATATATATATATATATCTTCTTCGGGCAAATATCTTCTGTTCACTATGCTTGGGGTCAAAATGTCTTGTCTTGAGTATACCTTGGGATCAGCGGTCCAATCTTGCGATCGGCTTGCGAATCCATTGTCGCACGGCGTCGAAAGTGCCAATTGTGGGTCCTTAGACTTGGTTTAGTATGGTGCAGGACTCCCTCTCGACTCCTCGAAAGTATCCAGTCTGTGCATCCACAACGGTTCTTCAAGGTCACGCATCACTTTGATTGCAGACTGACTGCGAACCGACTCGAATCCCTGAGAATCAGGTGACACTCAGGGTCATCTTCTGAAATCCTGGGAATTCTGAGGAATCTTGGGGAACTGTAGGGATTCTTGGGTGTTGGCTTGGGAAACACTTCAGTTCAGTATAGAGAGTCTGGATTTATGGTCCAAACCCAGAGAATCATCTTTCAACTCTGGGTCACCTGCACTCAGGGAGGTGAACTCTGCGTCATCGTGCGGCACTCTGGGTAACAAGTCTGCTGCAGTGCAGACTCGTGTGTATCTCCTCAAAGCCACACGTTTAGCGGGTTTAGCGGCCTCCTGCGCATGATCATGGTAGTAGTGGGTTGATTCTCAGGGTAAGTTGATCCTCTGGGGCACTCTGAGCCACAGCAAGATGAGGTGTATCTGGGATACATTCTCCAGAGACACTTTCCGCCAGACTTTAGGCACTCATCGTAAGGGAAAGTCCGCGGCTGGACTGAGTGTTCTCTGAAATTCTGGGCGTGCACTCCCAGGATTCACACTTCCAGCCAGTTGGGCCCATCTGCGGCAGACGCTGGATTCATCCCGAGAAATCACTTCTCTCCCACAGTCGCCATCCATGTCACACGGGTACAGCCGCGCCGTATCCAAGTCATTCACCAATCAGCATCCGATACAAACTCCAGGTCACAGAGGTGACGGCACATCGTCGGCAATTTTCTGGGGACCGCCTCGTGTCACCAGAACGTACGAGTCCGTACACCTTACGGACTCCAAGAGTCAACCCTTAACTCTGAACTGTGTGAATCTCAAACTGAATGTATTTCCCTTTATTGCGGCAAAGCCGCCTACGGTGTAAATGTATCCGGTTCACTATCTAGCAAAGTGAACCCTAGTCATATGCATAATCAGTGGCTCTGAAGCCATGCACTGATTCTCCTACTGATTTAGGTTAGACAGTGTGTACCCACTTCGTAGCCCTTCGGGTAACTCTCGTGTAACCCCGTTACAGTACAAGTGTAGATACGAAGAAGAAGGGCATGAAGGGCGAGAAGGCTGCTCAACCACCGTTCGATGGCAAGGACTTCGAGGTGTGGTTCGAGCGCATGAAGGTGGAGCTGGAACGCAAGGGCGTGTGGAAGTACTGTGAGAAGGACATCGAGGAGCCGGAGGAGTCGAAGCAGGACGAGCACGACGCGTGGAAGAAGGACTCTGCGCGCGCGAAGGAGCTACTCTACGACGGAATGACGGACAAGATAATGAAAACTGTGAAGTTTGAGCCGACTGCGTTCCGTGTAGTGGAGAGATTGAAGCAGAGATTCGTCGGAAAAACGTATTTCAAGTATGCAGCTGAAATGACACAGTTGAGGAAGCTCCGACTCCCGGAGAACGGCAACATGTCTGATCAATTGGGCGAAATGCGAAGATTTATTGATCGAATTGCTCTATTGTGTAAACCTCTGGATGAGTATGAGAAGCCTGCTATTTTGATCAGCACACTGCCTGACGCCTATGATAACGTGGTGGAAACATTTTTGCCAAGTCACGTGCCTCGAAATGTAAATGACCCTCCCAACTGTGATCAATTGGAGCATGCGTTGGAACTCGCGTATGATCGACGCCAAGGACGAAAGCTGGACGAAGGCAGTGAAGACCAAGCTTTGTTTGGAGGATCTGGTAGAGGTCGGGGCCGAGGTCGTGGTCGGGGCCGTGGCTCTGATCGTGGCCGTGGTGGTCGCAGTGGAGGACGTGGTCGAGGGCGTAGTTTTGGTCGTGGTGGTGGCCGAGGAAGCAGCCCAGGATCTGGACGTGGTCACGGAGGACAAGGTACCAGTAGAGAGAGATGTTTTCATTGTGGAGAGCAATCGCACCAAGTGCTGGACTGCCCACGCTTAGGCAGACATCCGCCAAGTGGTGCTCGTGGATCAGAGCCTCCTCAGAAGCAAGCCAAGGTAGAAGGAGCGCAGGGAAAACGAGCTGCTAAGAACCAGTATACTGGAGATGAGAGTGATGAATCGGCATACGTGGTTACTGCTCTCATCAAGCAGCCTCCCAACGTGCAGATGTTTGCGAGCAAGTGCTGGTACTTGGACTCGGGAGCCACAAGTCATTTGGCTAACCTGAAAATTGATTTTATTTCGTTCACGGCCATGAGTGCATTGGTGCGAGTTGGTGGTGAAATCTGGTTGACTGTAGCTGGAATTGGTACTGTGAAAAAGGAGATCCAGACTACAAGTGGGCGGCGGACGTTAGTACTGCGTGGAGTACGTTATGTACCAGAGCTGCAATGCAGTTTATTCTCAGTGCGTCGACAAACCGCACGAACCCTGCCTGCTGATGAGAAGGTTCGAGTTCACTTTGACGACGATGAATTCGCAAAGGTGAAGTTTGAACAAGGAAGTGCGAAGGCACATGTTGGCAGAACCAATCTTTATTGCTTGGAGCTGGAGAGTCCTGTGGATTCTGCATTGGTTGTCGCCACTGATGGAGACCACAAGGTGCAGCTGTGGCACACGCACCTTGGTCACCCAGGACGGACAGTATTCAACGCACTATTTCGCCATGCAGACTGGCCGCTGTTAGCTGTGGATTTGAGAGTCGGGCGAGGCTTCAACTGTGAAGCATGTGTAATAGGCAAGATGGCGAGAAAGAGTTTTCACTCGGTGCCGAGTTCGACTCGAGACTGGCTAGTTGGAGAACGAGCACACGTGGATGTTTGGGGACCGTATCCAGTGGTTTCGTACTCGGGCATGCGCTACTTTGCTCTCTTCGTCTACGAGGCTTCTCGCTTCTCGACACTGTTCCTGATGAAAGAGCGCACCGACGTCTACGCAAAGTTCCAGTTCTACTATGAGCGAGTAAAAACACAATTGAAAATCCGAATGAAGGGGCTTCGTTGTGATAATGCTCGCGAACTACTGGCGCTCGGTGAGAAGTGCAAACGCAACTACGGAAAGGAGTGCTCGCTGACTGTGAAGCATATCCCAGAGCAAAACGGGGTTGCTGAACGAATGATTCGCACGGTGACTGAGAGGATGAGGTGCTTGCTGGAGCATTTCGGACTGCCCAAGCAGAAGTGGGCGGAGGCCGCTGTCACTGCAGCGTACTGTGTGAACATCGTGCCGAACAAGAGAAAAGGAATGCAAGTCCCGTATGCAGTGTGGTTCAGAGAGACACCTGCATATTCGAGACTTCGGACGTTCGGTTGTGCTGTGTTAGCGTACGTTGACAAAGTTGAGCGTAAGAAAATGGATTCACGAGCAAACGAAGCTGTATTCGTTGGTTATTCTCGTGAGCGGAGAGGCTACCGGTTGCTGGACAGCAAGACGAACAAGGCGTTCTACAGCCACAGCCGTCTTCTTTGAAGATAAACCTGGTCGAATCCTGTTGAAGGATGGTACAGAGGCGCAAACAGTCCCCACGTCGGAGTACTTGGACATTGATGCTACGACGATGCAGAATATCCCGGCCTTGCTGGAGCAAGCGCAAGCTGAGGAGAGACATAAGTCAGAGTGCAGAAAAGGTGGGGCTAGTGAAGGAGCAGTGCAAGCTGAGGCTGCTAGTGAAGGTCATGCACAGCAGATTGATGGTGCCCCAAGTGAGACCGCACCGTCGCGAAAAAGAGCGCGTGCGAATGGAATCTCAGCTTCGCGCAAACGAGCCCGCACTGTTGAAAAAGTGAAACCAAGTGCAGAAGCAGCACGGATGAGTGAGGAGAATGCGCCTCGTCGGAAGAAGAGAAAAAGAGGGAAAAGAAAGAAACGAAGTTGTGAACGGTGTGATACACAAAATGCAGAGTCTGATGGTCCGGGCATTGGGCAGTGTGTGACACCGGCTGTGGAGCAAGATGATAAGGAGGCAGAAGTGCAGCAGTCTTCGACTCGTTCGCCTGGTGGGATGACGACCGCTAGCAACGAGAAGCTGGATGCTGATGGTGACTCGCCGATGGGGGACCTAACCGTCTCTGAGCAGCGAGATGACTCTCGCAGTGAGGCACCGAAGACTGGCTGCAGAGAATACCGGACGAAGAGTGGCAGAGTGTCGAAGCCACCCCGGTGGCTTGATGACACCATTCATCTTGCGTACAGAGACTGAATTAGGAAGAAGCGGTCAGCTGGTTCATCAAGCTGGGAGGTGAAACGTGATGAAATGCAGTTTGAAATTGCAAAAGAGAAAGCAATGGATTGGTGGCAGGACTTCTGTTGTCTTTCAAATAGTGTGATTGATGAGCCAGAGACCCTGGATGATGTAATGAATAGCGACTACGCAGAGGAGTGGCGTTCAGCAGCGGATACCGAGTACCATGCCTTAATGAAAAATGGTACGTGGAAGCTGGTCCCTCACCAGAAAGGTATGAAGGTGCTCGGAAACCGGTGGATATTTCGCGTGAAGTATATACCTAATGGGGAAATTGAGCGGTTCAAAGCCCGACTGGTGGTCAAGGGCTTTATGCAGGTTTATGGCGTTGACTACCTTGAAGTATACTCACCTGTGGTCCGCCTAGAGACTCTGCAGATGCTGCTGACGCTGGCTGCAATCTGGGACTACGAAGTCGACCAGATGGAGGTGACGACCGCGTTCTTGAATGGCCCTATTGATGGTGAAGTTTACATGGAGCAACCAAATGGGTATGAGGAAGCAGGAAAAGAGGACTGGGTTTGCAAACTGGATAAAAGCCTGGATGGCTTAAAGCAAGCCCCCCGTGTTTGGTTCCGCCTGCTCAAAGACCACCTAGAGAAGCAAGGCTGCAAAAGTGGTCGACGGTGAGTTGGTATTCATCTCCATCTACGTGGATGATTTGATTCTCTTCGCCCCGAACAAGATGCTGATAAAGGAGCTGAAGCAGATGCATCATGTGCGTTTTGAGATGAAGGACCTGGGGCCGATTCACTACATTCTGGGCTGGGAGATATCGCGCAATAGAAAGGAGCGGACAATTTTCATCAACCAGCTCAAGTATGCAGACAAAGTATTACATCGATTTGGCATGGAAAGATGCAATGGCTGCAAAGTGCCAAGCACCCCTGCCTTAAAGTTGTCGAAGGTCATGTGTCCGACCCACGAGAGAGGAGAAGGAGTTGGTGAGTGGAAAGCCGTACCGGGCTGTATTTGGCAGCCTAGTGTACTTAATGTTGGGCACACGCCCTGATTTGGCTTACCTGGTCCGTAAGTGCAGTCAATTTCTCGAAAACCCTGGGATTTTGCACTGGCGCGCAGCAAAGCGTGGGTTGCGTTACTTAAGGGAGACGCAGGAGAAGGAGTTGGTGAGTGGAAAGCCGTACCGGGCTGTATTTGGCAGCCTAGTGTACTTAATGTTGGGCACACGCCCTGATTTGGCTTACCTGGTCCGTAAGTGCAGTCAATTTCTCGAAAACCCTGGGATTTTGCACTGGCGCGCAGCAAAGCGTGGGTTGGACCCACGACTGGGGGCTACAATTTGGAGGAGTGCAATGGAATGAGCAGGAATTGGATGACCATCTAAAAGCTTTTGCAGATGCAGACTTTGCGAACCGAGTGGACGATCGGAAGTCTATTGCTGGGTTCATCCAGTTCTGTGGCAGCACAATTTCATGGGCAAGTCAGACAGAACGGACGGTCGCATTCCACACGACAGAAGCTGAGTACATGGCACTCAGTCGTCTTGTCCAAGATGTCATCCACCTGCGGCAGATGTTGAAAGAGCTGAAGATGAAGCAGAACAACCCCTCTGATGTATTTGTGGATAACGAGAGTGCTCGATAGCTGGCAAACAACCCTGAATTTCACAGCCGGACAAAACACATTGATGTGTGGCATCATTTTGTCCGCGAACGTGTTGAGCTGGACGAGATAACTGTGAAACGAGTGGCTGGGGATGACAATGTGGCTGATGAATTCACAAAGCCACTGCCTCGTGTGAAGTTTGAGCAGCATCGAGCAAGCATGGGATTGATTTCCCAAGGGGAATACGAGACTACCACGAACTCGTGCAACGTTGACAACCAGTAGGTGGGGCTGTTGTGAATTACTGGTCCTCACCTGTTGCTCGTGTTGCAGTGTAGCTTTTGCTCTACAGTAAGTTGAAGTGCAGATACACAAAAGGCTCAGGAGCTGGGAAAGGAGAGAGAAAAGTAAAGAGGGGAAACCACAAAAAACACGAAAAATACAACGAGAGCAGCAAGTTGCTTTACTCCCCCGCAGCGCGTTCACCTTCTCTTCCTCCTTCATTGTGCGGTGTGAGTTACAGACGCACGCAAAACCGTCAAGTTACAAGCCAAGTCCTGCAGCTCCCCCATATTCATTTCAGACTGGTTTGGCGACTTGGCAAGAAACATTTACCAGTTCTGGGCCATATGTATGGTCTACGTCAACCACATCTGAGCATTTGCCACCTCCAACCGAGCCCGTCCCCATCAGACGCCAAATTGGCCGTCCCCCCTGGCCACGGCGGCCCTCGACATGCAATTTTTGTTAGAATAGTTCCTGGCAAGAGGCTACCTGCGTGTCTATACGAATATTACATCTTTTACGACTGAAGTACTTCTCAAAAGGTCGGTAATGTTGAAATGGAGGCTGGTTGTTGCCACCGATACCATGTAGTTGTTTCCTGGACCTTGCTTATATCGCAAGATCTACAAACATCTACGTCACAAAGCGATATAATTGATGACTCACATAGTATGTATTCGAATGCCACTCTGTAGGTGTTTCTGGTTTTGTGGGTAGAACAACCAGGCTCGCGTAACGAAACCACTTTCGAGCTCTCCCGGAATCTATCTTGATTTCTCAACAGCGTTTTCCGTGTTAATAATTTAGAATTCATCGGCTTGGAAGCACCTGCTAACTATTAGCACTTGGTGCCACCAACGCAACATGGTCACTATGTGCTACTCTCCATATATCAAAATGGAGATTTCCATTGAGTTATATATAGCCCACATGTGTAGTTTGGATCATCCCTTGACTTAGTTCGTGCTCGGCACTTGTCGCTTCGCGCTTGTCCTGTTCAGGCGTCAATAAGTCTTGGGCCTCGCTGCTGTCATCCTGTACAAGCAACCCCCTACTAGCTACAATGGACGGAAAGGCAACTTGGCTGAGTAGGCGTTCGTGTTAACCGGATAAGCTCACGACCACTGCTCAAGTATAAGCGTATCGCCACAAATTCGGGCTTAGGGAATGTAAGCACTGCAGTTCGAACCTCATACAGCCCCCCTGGCCTGCTGTAGGTCGGTTACGCACTACTTCATACTAACCCCGAAGTACTTCATACTAACCTCAAAGTGCTGGATTCAGAATAACTCGCGCGAGTTAATTTGATATTTACTCTTGATCTGATTAAATCTGATACCTAAAATGATTGGCCATATACGGCTGACTATCATTCGAGAATTCCCCCTCCCTTCCCCCTTTTCCGAATGAAGAGGCGGGTGTGTGTGTGAATCGCACTGAGAAGGAGAAGCTTGCGCTTCTTAGGCGCTGGAAAGTAGATAACCCAGATTGGACTCAAGAAGAAGCCGCTGTCGAGCTTGAGGTCAAGGAATCGACTTTGAGAGGCTGGGTGAAACGCTACTGGGATGTTTGTGACAAAGAGGTTGGCTCAGATCGCAAGCGCAACGAAGGCGGAGGACGAAAACACAAGATGAAGCCGGACGAATGGAGAGTAATCGAATACCTTCATGAGCTTATGGAGGACAACGGGACGTTTGACGATGTGATGTTTTATTGCCGGAGCCTGGAAGAGTTCAACTCGGATTTTGATATTCCAGAGTCCCAAGCAACATGGGTAAAACGGTTTATCCAACGCTACGCAGCACGTGTACCCCCTGACGATGGCGGTGTACCCTCTACTGACGGCGGTGCAACCTCTGGTGGTGGCGGTGTAACCCGTGGCGATGACAGTGAGCACGAGGAGAATGGAGGTGCTGGAGGCGTAACCCCTGGTGTCGACAGTGAGCGTGGTCAAAATGATGGAGTAACCACTAGTGATGATGGTGTAACCCCTCGTGATGGCGGCGTAACCCCTGGTGTCGACAGTGAGCGTGGTCAAAATGATGGAGTAACCCCCGGTGACGGCGCTGTACCCTTCGATGGCTGTGGAGATGAAGACAGCGATGAAGACAGCTACGATAGCGCTGGATCGGATGAAAGCGATAGCTATGGATTGTAACGAGTCCGAAGAGAGCGAGTATGAGGTGCCTACAGCTGCTAAGAAGACTTCTTTGCCTCGGAGGCAGTCTGCTACCAGGTCGCGGAAGCAGAAGCCAATATTGGAGTGGACGTGTGGTGATGATACGTGCTGAATCTATCGCGAGGACCTGGACAGCCTAATGCCGCATCAGACTTTGACAGAGTCCGCCGTTGATTATTTTGTGCATGGTTTCATGCCTCGGGAGAAGCCATTCCGTGAAAAGAACAAAGGAGAAAGCTGCAAGGGACGAGCGCCTCGCTGGTCACATAGGGAAATTTGACTGGGTATCGTACCGGTTTGTTATTCTTCCAGTCAACGGTAATAGTCACTGGAGCTTTCTTGCGGTTGAGAATCCCCTGCAGGGGGGCGTCATTCGGCTGTATCACGTTAATTCTGCTACAGAAGCGCATGACACGGCAAACGTGTTTTCTTTGATGCAGTGGTGGTTGGCGAAAGAGCGGGTCCCAGAAACAGCTCCGGTGGGGTCGGTTAAATGGAGTTTTCACGCCTCCCCTACCAAGCCTCAGCAGCAAAACTCTGTTGATTGTGGAATTTATCTGCTCTACTTCATCGAAAAGATATCCACAGCGATTATGAAAGATCGCCCGCATACGCTACGTGGATCAATGGATAAGTTGCGCTCCGACAAATTCAATATCGAAAACTACCGTGCGCTTCTACATCAGCGTATTATCCGCGCGGCCAACGTAGCAAATAAGAAGAGTAAAATCCTATAAATATAAGTACCATGGCATCCTAATTACATTTCTTGCGCAGGTGTTACATGTACCTACGCGCGCATGCTCTCAATAATATTGTTGTCTCGCTCAGAGCGAGTCGCTCTAGCTTTTGACCAGTCCATTTCCCAGAGCGAGTCGCTCTGTATGTAGCTACCGACCTGTCCATTTCCCAATCGTCGATCGTGCTATGGTTGCTCGTGCCCGTTTGGTGTGGTTGCTGTTGTACAAATCTGAGGTTGTTATCGTCCTTTACTCGTGGGTGATCATCATCGACAGCTGCTTGCCGTGTCCTTCCGCCTTCTTCTGCACGCTCTAAGAGCGTGTTCGCTACTAGCGAATCGCTAGGTAGCTGGAGATGGAGATGGACTCTCATCAACTCTATTTCTTGTCTTTTGATTGGTCAAAATAGTTTAGTTCACAACGTGACAACTGGAGAATTACCCCGTCTCCTTCTCCAGCTCCCAGAGGTGAAGAAGGAGAAAGTAGCTGGAGATTGAGGCAGTTCAGCCGCACACACAATGGACGAAGAGGAAGCTGTACTGGTTGCTACATGCTCAGCTGTCGCACAGGTTGCAGTCCTCCTATCAGGAGAATCCGACGATGCGCCGCGAGGCCCTAAGGAACAGATTCGTACCGTGACCTCATGCTACAGTCAGCCGCGTATGCAAGTTGGATTGGAATCTTCGCTGCACCAAGCCGACTTTCCTACGGGTTGCTGGTTTACTACGAGATCAAGGTGTTCTGTTTGCTGCTGCCAAAGTACGGCAGCATAGCTTTGAGAAGAAAGTTGCAGCCGCGCTTTACTTTTTACAAAATCAATTAGAAATCCTACACGTTATCATAGATGGCCTTGTACTTTACCTTTGACTTGCACTGGTGGGGTTTCACCTCGAGCCCCGAGACTAGATACGTTTCTGCGGAGACTAACATCCAGGCGGCGGCAAGCTGTTTCGCGCTTCTGGTGCCCTGAAAACGATGCTTGAGCGTGTCAAAACGAGCCCGCTGCAGAGCATCAGCTGCTGCAGTCGTCCACGCAAAGGAGGGTTGCTTCGTAGCGATAGACGTTTCACCAGTATTGGTCTTTTTCTTCTGATTCCGTTTGAGTAGTGGCCGGTGTCGCATACACAGTCTGGGAAAGAGCAACATCAGAGGCAGGTATGTCCAAACTGGCAGCAGTCAGCACGAGGTCGCCACTGGCTGACGGGAACGGAGGCGCAGCTCTCGGGGCAGCTTGGTCCATCTTGCCACGCGTCCGGTGTCTCGGGCACAGTGTTCTCGGCCGACGAAGAAACAGCAAAGTAAAGCGAGTCGTTGCAGTTGCACTGTGATTGGCTAATGTTACCTAGATGCGCTCTGTTGTAGCGAACAAGCTGGAGATGGAGATGCACCAACTCCCTGCACCAACTCCCTGCAGATATCCATCTCCAGCTGCGTAGCGAACACGCTCTAAGAGTTAGACACATACACGCCGCCCTCCAGGAAGTCCCTGGTATTGAGCATCGTGAACAAGTCGGAAAAACCGGTGGGCTTCAATGGAGCGATGGGGCAGAAGCAGCCATCCTGTTGCAGTCGGCGCACGTTCCGACAACAGGTAGGAGCAGTCGCTACCAGTGAGTCGACCAAGTGCAGTTTACAGTAGTTCTCTTCAACCTAAATTGATAGGCATCGTCTTCGAACCCGGAAAAGCTTCGAGCTGATATCAGTGGCACTAAAGTTGTTGTGGACAGCTTCAAGAGTACCTCTACGAAGCTCTGGTTCCCGAGAAGTGCGACGTCAAGCTTTCCTTGAACCTTCATCTGACATCCCCTTCTTTCTTCGTTGTACCGCTTCAGACCGTCTCGAAATGATCGATGATTTCGTTATGGCCTACCGTAACATGTGTTGAGTCAACACGTGCGCGTTATACAGATGTAGTGTTGTAGATGATCGAGACAGTTTTTACTTTTGAAACATGGTCAATGGCCGACTCAACAGACAATGCCTTCAGCTGCATGAGGGACCCACAGCATCAAAGAGCACCTCCGGTGCCAGGAAGACCCAGGAAACCAGGACGCCAGCGATCCAGATACAGCGTCCGGCCGCCCAGCTTCTCCACAGTTGACTTCCACGTGGCTTTCCCACAGGCAGCGACGTCGATTTCGTCGATCTTGTCGCCTCCAGACATAATGTTGACCGTCACGTTCTTGGTGTCGGTGCTCTGGAAGTTGATGATCACCTGGCCGTCGCCCTTCTTGGTCAAGGACATGGTGCTGTTCTTGAACGCCTTCTGGGTCATGTTGAGCCCCAGCGTGTCCGGGTGCGTGCCGTCGTCGATCTCGCTCATGAACTGCGTCGGGCCGCAGATGGACTGGAAGTACTCGGAGATGAAACTCGAGACGCCGCTCATGTCGAAGCCCGTGACGACCCAGAAGTTGAGGCCCTGGTTCATCACCTTGTACGCGTACTCCATGGCCTTGTAGGACGTGCCGTTGTCGCTCTTGCCCGTTGTGATGAGGTCGTTGATGACGACACCGAAGGTCTTGCGCAGCTTGTCGCGCGTGGTGTAGGCCGTCTTCTCGTCGGACTGGGAGATCAGTAGCTCCATGCAGTTGCTGGTCACCGTGGCGATGTCCGTCTTGACGATGTCCGTGTCCTGGATCTTGACGCGCAGCTCGTCCTTGGTAATGCCGGGGTTCTGCTCCCTCAAGGCCTCGACGGTCGACCACGTGCGCTCCATGAGGCCTTGCAGGTCGTGGCCGCACGTCGAGTTGGACCTGAGAGCGTCCTTGAGGTATCCGATCTCGCCCTTGGTGATCTCCCAACTCGTAATGAGGCTGTCGTCGTGGGCCAGAACCTGGGACAGAATGAACTGCGAAGTGGCCATGATGCGGTCCGCCAGCCACCATTGGCGGGTTGTTTTTCCGCCCATACACAGCTTGATCGTAATAGGCAGTTCAACCACCACAGCGTTCGACTGATAGAGCAGCGCCATGATCTTGTCTTGAGACGCCTCGGGGTCCGCAGCTTCAATGGAGCGGATGTAGCGGTTAAGTGCCCGGAGCTCACCCACAATCATGCAGGAGCACATGACGGCGGTCCGCACGCCCTTGGCCATTTCCGAGAACTTGCCGAACCAGTTGTCCATGACGCCGTTGATGCCGACGTTGAACACGGAGCCGACCTTGTACAGCACCTCGCGTCCGCAGTCGTCGTACTGGCGGATGCACTCCATGCCGCACTCCACCGGGTACTCAATGGGGCATTCGGCCCAGCACGTGTTGGCCTTCTCGTTGCGGTCGTAGTTCGAGGGGCATTTCTTCATAACGTGCGCCTCACGCCAGCATGCGCTGTCGCCTTGGACGGAGCGAGGTCCCACCCAGTTGCGGTACACCGGCACGACGGAGCTCTTAGCAGTGAGGGGCGTTGCAAGCTCGTATGATGCGCCGGAGCCAACGGTGACGGTAGCCGAAGAATTCGAAGATACACTCGACGACACTGAGACGGAGACGTCTGCCACCGAAGACTCACGGGACGACCGCAATGTCCTTGCAGAGCCGAAGGACGGCCGTGACGATCCAGGCGACAGCATCTTGAAGGCTTCAGCAAATGAGACGGAACCAGAACCCGATGCAGAGGCCGAGGCAGACAGCGCCTCGATGATCTCAGCAACAGACCCGGAGGGTCATTACTTTCTACGAGCCCTGGGGAGAGCCGGGCTCCTGGGCTCTTGGGTGAACCCAAAAAGTCGCGAGCTCGGGCTCCTGGGCTCTTGAGTTCAATAGGTTAAGTGAAAGGAGCCCTCCAGAACTGTGAGCCCTCATTAAGGGCTCCCCCCTCACCTGTGTTAACTATCTCGCTGATGATTGGCCGTCATTGAAGTATCTCCAGGTTCTAACCTGAAAAGGCATAGGAAAGAGGGCTCCTCCTTGAGGGGAAGGAAGGACGATCGGCGACGCTGGGGTGACCTCGGAGCGGCTGTACACATATGAGCGGCGCGAGATCTTCTAGTGTGGTGATCTTTGAGCTCGATCTTCTAGCGTGGCGCATCGATCACGCGAAGTTGCTCGCCTTAAGTCTAGGTAAAATTGACCAATCAGATATTACTATGAAAAGCCCGTCATAGATTTGAAGCTAAATCTGGGGACGAACCAGGGCTCCTTGATCTCGTACTTACCACGAGGGAGCCCATTTTGTGCGACTTTTGGCTCTCGTATTAGGGGGAGCCCACTTTTGAAGTTGACGGGCTCGGGCTCGTAGAAGGTGTGATGCAGTCATTACTTTACAGTTAGCCAGGTTTCATTCATCCCAGGATACACGTCGTGCACTATATCGCGCACTTTTGACTGGCTGGTACTGTACGAGCTTGTTGAGTGCCCCGCCGTCTTGCTCTCACTTCTCATTTTGCGAAGCTCCCAATAGCTGTACCAATAATCTCCCAGGGCAGTAGCTATGTTTGCCCAACGCATTGTGTTGCTGGCTGTCATTTTCCTTCTCTGGGAGATCAATGCTGCCGTAGCCCGCCGACAAGCCGACCAAGTCACCGACGCGAACCCGAACCTCCGCGCAGCCGATCAGAACCAAGCTGCGTTGGAGCGGCTGCTGTGGTCCTACGACTCGAGAGACGAAGAGAGGAGATGGGGCTGGTCTGCAAAAGAGCTCGACGAACTTTTCCAGAAGCTAGACATTGCGACTGGAAGGCTTGACGACAGCAGCTCCGCCGCCTCAAGTGGTTCACAGTCATTGCGAAGTACAGAAAAGCGAAGAAGGCAAACTTCTGGTATCCGGATGACTTCATTTACGCGAAGTTGCGGGAGACACACTCGGAAGCAGATATAGCGGTGCTTTGCCAACAACTCATGAACACCTCGAAGGCGAAGAAGGTCGCGAAGACCCTGCAGCATCACCTGTTTCAGGCATGGAATAACCGAGGTATGAGGTTGGAAGACGTCGCAGACCTGTTGGGCGTTCTTGTTTCGACGACGAACTCCGTGCGATCTGGCATTCTGGTGGACTATCAGCTGAAACTTACCGGAGAGGCCGTCAACCGCGTTCGTCATGGATAAAAAGACAACAGTAGAACAGCTCCAACGTATTACAGTACTGCCCCATCAGCATTACGTGAACAAGCTAAGCCGCGCCATGATCATGGCCCATGAAGCAATGTTTACGAGTTTGTGATAATTTGCAATTATTCGTAATATAACTACATGTATTATTGTGCCTTGCATGCCTTCTGTCTAAACAACGACGTAATTCGTTGTTTTAGCAAATCACGGTGATTAACCCATCATTGAGTTAGGAGGCTAACTCGTCGATTTAAGATAGAATAGCTGCTAAGACAACGAGTTAACGTTGAGTTATGCTCACTTTCGTTGAATGGCTGGAGTAAATCCGACAATACTACGGCCCTGACATTCTAATTCTAACTCACTCGCTTTGTCTGATTGCTTTCTAGTCGATGATTGACATGCGTTGGCGATCTATCGTACTGAACTACATCTACAATATTGAAGAACATCCCTGTTTTTATATCGAGGAGCTGCAGGCAGCTTTAAAGTCAGCGTTTCTTGCACATCCAAACATTTCTAGTAGAAATTTTCTACTGCTACTATATGCCGTGCTCTGAAATTCGAGCCTGGTTTAACGCGCAAGGCCACGACGAAGAGAGCGAAGAAGAAACGTCCCCGCCGAAATCGGTGCTTACTATTATGCAAGGAGTTGGCGCCATTCTATTGGGACCTTGTCAGTTTGTTTTCTTGCAGCGACAACCGATTTATTCTTGCAGTGGCAACCGCTCCGTTCTTGCTCTGCGTTGTGCTTGGTACTGGCGGTTGATTAGCTTAACTTTAACTTAGAGTTAGGCTGCGAGATATGAACACCGGGAAGGATTTGCTCGTTGGTTTAGAGCCCTTACTCGCATGCCAAAGTTCGTGCAAAGCACAATACGAAGTAGTACAGTGCTACATATATTACGCAGTACTTCGAACTAACCTCGGATCTTCTTTTGTGGGTCACGAGTAAGCAGAGAAGATGGGAGCTCTCCACGACAAAGTTGGTGAAAGCGTTCGTTGTCGACACGCAACGGAATACAAATCTACGGGCTTGTGTATTCACATGTCAATGAGTGATCGCGAAGCCTACCGAATGCCCGACAGTTTTATGCTGCACAATCCGCCACCGACTCATTTACTGCCATCTTCCAAGAAACGCACTCCGCCTACCGACTTGCTGTCCGCCAGGGCCCAAAACCTTTCCAGCGCAGGCCCCGTTCCGCCACCCGTGACTTTTCGACCGCTGTTTCCCAGAGAAGGAAAATGACAGCCAGCAACACAATGCGTTGGGCAAACATAGCTGCTGCCCTGGGAGATTCTTGGTACAGCTATTGGGAGCTTCGCAAAATGAGAAGTGAGAGCAAGACGGCGGGGCACTCAACAAGCTCGTACAGTACCAGCCAGTCAAAAGTGCGCGATATAGTGCACGACGTGTATCCTGGGATGAATGAAACCTGGCTAACTGTAAAGTAATGACTGCATCACACCTTCTACGAGCCCGAGCCCGTCAACTTCAAAAGTGGGCTCCCCCTAATACGAGAGCCAAAAGTCGCACAAAATGGGCTCCCTCGTGGTAAGTACGAGATCAAGGAGCCCTGGTTCGTCCCCAGATTTAGCTTCAAATCTATGACGGGCTTTTCATAGTAATATCTGATTGGTCAATTTTACCTAGACTTAAGGCGAGCAACTTCGCGTGATCGATGCGCCACGCTAGAAGATCGAGCTCAAAGATCACCACACTAGAAGATCTCGCGCCGCTCATATGTGTACAGCCGCTCCGAGGTCACCCCAGCGTCGCCGATCGTCCTTCCTTCCCCTCAAGGAGGAGCCCTCTTTCCTATGCCTTTTCAGGTTAGAACCTGGAGATACTTCAATGACGGCCAATCATCAGCGAGATAGTTAACACAGGTGAGGGGGGAGCCCTTAATGAGGGCTCACAGTTCTGGAGGGCTCCTTTCACTTAACCTATTGAACTCAAGAGCCCAGGAGCCCGAGCTCGCGACTTTTTGGGTTCACCCAAGAGCCCAGGAGCCCGGCTCTCCCCAGGGCTCGTAGAAAGTAATGACCCTCCGGGTCTGTTGCTGAGATCATCGAGGCGCTGTCTGCCTCGGCCTCTGCATCGGGTTCTGGTTCCGTCTCATTTGCTGAAGCCTTCAAGATGCTGTCGCCTGGATCGTCACGGCCGTCCTTCGGCTCTGCAAGGACATTGCGGTCGTCCCGTGAGTCTTCGGTGGCAGACGTCTCCGTCTCAGTGTCGTCGAGTGTATCTTCGAATTCTTCGGCTACCGTCACCGTTGGCTCCGGCGCATCATACGAGCTTGCAACGCCCCTCACTGCTAAGAGCTCCGTCGTGCCGGTGTACCGCAACTGGGTGGGACCTCGCTCCGTCCAAGGCGACAGCGCATGCTGGCGTGAGGCGCACGTTATGAAGAAATGCCCCTCGAACTACGACCGCAACGAGAAGGCCAACACGTGCTGGGCCGAATGCCCCATTGAGTACCCGGTGGAGTGCGGCATGGAGTGCATCCGCCAGTACGACGACTGCGGACGCGAGGTGCTGTACAAGGTCGGCTCCGTGTTCAACGTCGGCATCAACGGCGTCATGGACAACTGGTTCGGCAAGTTCTCGGAAATGGCCAAGGGCGTGCGGACCGCCGTCATGTGCTCCTGCATGATTGTGGGTGAGCTCCGGGCACTTAACCGCTACATCCGCTCCATTGAAGCTGCGGACCCCGAGGCGTCTCAAGACAAGATCATGGCGCTGCTCTATCAGTCGAACGCTGTGGTGGTTGAACTGCCTATTACGATCAAGCTGTGTATGGGCGGAAAAACAACCCGCCAATGGTGGCTGGCGGACCGCATCATGGCCACTTCGCAGTTCATTCTGTCCCAGGTTCTGGCCCACGACGACAGCCTCATTACGAGTTGGGAGATCACCAAGGGCGAGATCGGATACCTCAAGGACGCTCTCAGGTCCAACTCGACGTGCGGCCACGACCTGCAAGGCCTCATGGAGCGCACGTGGTCGACCGTCGAGGCCTTGAGGGAGCAGAACCCCGGCATTACCAAGGACGAGCTGCGCGTCAAGATCCAGGACACGGACATCGTCAAGACGGACATCGCCACGGTGACCAGCAACTGCATGGAGCTACTGATCTCCCAGTCCGACGAGAAGACGGCCTACACCACGCGCGACAAGCTGCGCAAGACCTTCGGTGTCGTCATCAACGACCTCATCACAACGGGCAAGAGCGACAACGGCACGTCCTACAAGGCCATGGAGTACGCGTACAAGGTGATGAACCAGGGCCTCAACTTCTGGGTCGTCACGGGCTTCGACATGAGCGGCGTCTCGAGTTTCATCTCCGAGTACTTCCAGTCCATCTGCGGCCCGACGCAGTTCATGGGCGAGATCGACGACGGCACGCACCCGGACACGCTGGGGCTCAACATGACCCAGAAGGCGTTCAAGAACAGCACCATGTCCTTGACCAAGAAGGGCGACGGCCAGGTGATCATCAACTTCCAGAGCACCGACACCAAGAACGTGACGGTCAACATTATGTCTGGAGGCGACAAGATCGACGAAATCGACGTCGCTGCCTGTGGGAAAGCCACGTGGAAGTCAACTGTGGAGAAGCTGGGCGGCCGGACGCTGTATCTGGATCGCTGGCGTCCTGGTTTCCTGGGTCTTCCTGGCACCGGAGGTGCTCTTTGATGCTGTGGGTCCCTCATGCAGCTGAAGGCATTGTCTGTTGAGTCGGCCATTGACCATGTTTCAAAAGTAAAAACTGTCTCGATCATCTCGTGAGTCACACAACACTACATCTGTATAACGCGCACGTGTTGACTCAACACATGTTACGGTAGGCCATAACGAAATCATCGATCATTTCGAGACGGTCTGAAGCGGTACAACGAAGAAAGAAGGGGATGTCAGATGAAGGTTCAAGGAAAGCTTGACGTCGCACTTCTCGGGAACCAGAGCTTCGTAGAGGTACTCTTGAAGCTGTCCACAACAACTTTAGTGCCACTGATATCAGCTCGAAGCTTTTCCGGGTTCGAAGACGATGCCTATCAATTTAGGTTGAAGAGAACTACTGTAAACTGCACTTGGTCGACTCACTGGTAGCGACTGCTCCTACCTGTTGTCGGAACGTGCGCCGACTGCAACAGGATGGCTGCTTCTGCCCCATCGCTCCATTGAAGCCCACCGGTTTTTCCGACTTGTTCACGATGCTCAATACCAGGGACTTCCTGGAGGGCGGCGTGTATGTGTCTAACTCTTAGAGCGTGTTCGCTACGCAGCTGGAGATGGATATCTGCAGGGAGTTGGTGCAGGGAGTTGGTGCAGGGAGTTGGTGCATCTCCATCTCCAGCTTGTTCGCTACAACAGAGCGCATCTAGGTAACATTAGCCAATCACAGTGCAACTGCAACGACTCGCTTTACTTTGCTGTTTCTTCGTCGGCCGAGAACACTGTGCCCGAGACACCGGACGCGTGGCAAGATGGACCAAGCTGCCCCGAGAGCTGCGCCTCCGTTCCCGTCAGCCAGTGGCGACCTCGTGCTGACTGCTGCCAGTTTGGACATACCTGCCTCTGATGTTGCTCTTTCCCAGACTGTGTATGCGACACCGGCCACTACTCAAACGGAATCAGAAGAAAAAGACCAATACTGGTGAAACGTCTATCGCTACGAAGCAACCCTCCTTTGCGTGGACGACTGCAGCAGCTGATGCTCTGCAGCGGGCTCGTTTTGACACGCTCAAGCATCGTTTTCAGGGCACCAGAAGCGCGAAACAGCTTGCCGCCGCCTGGATGTTAGTCTCCGCAGAAACGTATCTAGTCTCGGGGCTCGAGGTGAAACCCCACCAGTGCAAGTCAAAGGTAAAGTACAAGGCCATCTATGATAACGTGTAGGATTTCTAATTGATTTTGTAAAAAGTAAAGCGCGGCTGCAACTTTCTTCTCAAAGCTATGCTGCCGTACTTTGGCAGCAGCAAACAGAACACCTTGATCTCGTAGTAAACCAGCAACCCGTAGGAAAGTCGGCTTGGTGCAGCGAAGATTCCAATCCAACTTGCATACGCGGCTGACTGTAGCATGAGGTCACGGTACGAATCTGTTCCTTAGGGCCTCGCGGCGCATCGTCGGATTCTCCTGATAGGAGGACTGCAAGCTGTGCGACAGCTGAGCATGTAGCAACCAGTACAGCTTCCTCTTCGTCCATTGTGTGTGCGGCTGAACTGCCTCAATCTCCAGCTACTTTCTCCTTCTTCACCTCTGGGAGCTGGAGAAGGAGACGGGGTAATTCTCCAGTTGTCACGTTGTGAACTAAACTATTTTGACCAATCAAAAGACAAGAAATAGAGTTGATGAGAGTCCATCTCCATCTCCAGCTACCTAGCGATTCGCTAGTAGCGAACACGCTCTTAGAGCGTGCAGAAGAAGGCGGAAGGACACGGCAAGCAGCTGTCGATGATGATCACCCACGAGTAAAGGACGATAACAACCTCAGATTTGTACAACAGCAACCACACCAAACGGGCACGAGCAACCATAGCACGATCGACGATTGGGAAATGGACAGGTCGGTAGCTACATTCAGAGCGACTCGCTCTGGGAAATGGACTGGTCAAAAGCTAGAGCGACTCGCTCTGAGCGAGACAACAATATTATTGAGAGCATGCGCGCGTAGGTACATGTAACACCTGCGCAAGAAATGTAATTAGGATGCCATGGTACTTATATTTATAGGATTTTACTCTTCTTATTTGCTACGTTGGCCGCGCGGATAATACGCTGATGTAGAAGCGCACGGTAGTTTTCGATATTGAATTTGTCGGAGCGCAACTTATCCATTGATCCACGTAGCGTATGCGGGCGATCTTTCATAATCGCTGTGGATATCTTTTCGATGAAGTAGAGCAGATAAATTCCACAATCAACAGAGTTTTGCTGCTGAGGCTTGGTAGGGGAGGCGTGAAAACTCCATTTAACCGACCCCACCGGAGCTGTTTCTGGGACCCGCTCTTTCGCCAACCACCACTGCATCAAAGAAAACACGTTTGCCGTGTCATGCGCTTCTGTAGCAGAATTAACGTGATACAGCCGAATGACGCCCCCCTGCAGGGGATTCTCAACCGCAAGAAAGCTCCAGTGACTATTACCGTTGACTGGAAGAATAACAAACCGGTACGATACCCAGTCAAATTTCCCTATGTGACCAGCGAGGCGCTCGTCCCTTGCAGCTTTCTCCTTTGTTCTTTTCACGGAATGGCTTCTCCCGAGGCATGAAACCATGCACAAAATAATCAACGGCGGACTCTGTCAAAGTCTGATGCGGCATTAGGCTGTCCAGGTCCTCGCGATAGATTCAGCACGTATCATCACCACACGTCCACTCCAATATTGGCTTCTGCTTCCGCGACCTGGTAGCAGACTGCCTCCGAGGCAAAGAAGTCTTCTTAGCAGCTGTAGGCACCTCATACTCGCTCTCTTCGGACTCGTTACAATCCATAGCTATCGCTTTCATCCGATCCAGCGCTATCGTAGCTGTCTTCATCGCTGTCTTCATCTCCACAGCCATCGAAGGGTACAGCGCCGTCACCGGGGGTTACTCCATCATTTTGACCACGCTCACTGTCGACACCAGGGGTTACGCCGCCATCACGAGGGGTTACACCATCATCACTAGTGGTTACTCCATCATTTTGACCACGCTCACTGTCGACACCAGGGGTTACGCCTCCAGCACCTCCATTCTCCTCGTGCTCACTGTCATCGCCACGGGTTACACCGCCACCACCAGAGGTTGCACCGCCGTCAGTAGAGGGTACACCGCCATCGTCAGGGGGTACACGTGCTGCGTAGCGTTGGATAAACCGTTTTACCCATGTTGCTTGGGACTCTGGAATATCAAAATCCGAGTTGAACTCTTCCAGGCTCCGGCAATAAAACATCACATCGTCAAACGTCCCGTTGTCCTCCATAAGCTCATGAAGGTATTCGATTACTCTCCATTCGTCCGGCTTCATCTTGTGTTTTCGTCCTCCGCCTTCGTTGCGCTTGCGATCTGAGCCAACCTCTTTGTCACAAACATCCCAGTAGCGTTTCACCCAGCCTCTCAAAGTCGATTCCTTGACCTCAAGCTCGACAGCGGCTTCTTCTTGAGTCCAATCTGGGTTATCTACTTTCCAGCGCCTAAGAAGCGCAAGCTTCTCCTTCTCAGTGCGATTCACACACACACCCGCCTCTTCATTCGGAAAAGGGGGAAGGGAGGGGGAATTCTCGAATGATAGTCAGCCGTATATGGCCAATCATTTTAGGTATCAGATTTAATCAGATCAAGAGTAAATATCAAATTAACTCGCGCGAGTTATTCTGAATGCAGCACTTTGAGGTTAGTATGAAGTACTTCGGGGTTAGTATGAAGTAGTGCGTAACCGACCTACAGCAGGCCAGGGGGGCTGTATGAGGTTCGAACTGCAGTGCTTACATTCCCTAAGCCCGAATTTGTGGCGATACGCTTATACTTGAGCAGTGGTCGTGAGCTTATCCGGTTAACACGAACGCCTACTCAGCCAAGTTGCCTTTCCGTCCATTGTAGCTAGTAGGGGGTTGCTTGTACAGGATGACAGCAGCGAGGCCCAAGACTTACTGACGCCTGAACAGGACAAGCGCGAAGCGACAAGTGCCGAGCACGAACTAAGTCAAAGGATGATCCAAACTACACATGTGGGCTATATATAACTCAATGGAAACCTCCATTTTGATATATGGAGAGTAGCACATAGTGACCATGTTGCGTTGGCGGCACCAAGTGCTAATAGTTAGCAGGTGCTTCCAAGCCGATGAATTCTAAATTATTAACACGGAAAACGCTGTTGAGAAATCAAGATAGATTCCGGGAGAGCTCGAAAGTGGTTTCGTTACGCGAGCCTGGTTGTTCTACCCACAAAACCAGAAACACCTACAGAGTGGCATCATGTACTAATGGTCTTCACTGTAGGGGAGTTACCAACGCATCGTTGGGCTTATAACCACTTGTAACTTGGCTGCGTTTGCGTGCGTCTGTAACTCACACCGCACAACGAAGGAGGAAGAGAAGGTGAACGCACTGCGGGGGAGTAAAGCGACATGCTGCTCCTGTTGTATTTTTCGTGTTTTTTGTGGTTTCCCCCTCTTTACTTTTCTCTCTCCTTTCCCAGCTCCTGAGCCTTTTGTGTATCTGCACTTCAACTTACTGTACAGCAAAAGCTACACTGCAACACTAGCAACAGGTGAGGACCAGTAATTCAGAACAGTCGTAAGCGATTGTAATAGCTAAGTGACAACAATGATACTCAATTCAAAACCAAAAAAGAACAAAAAGATGCTGCTGCCATGGCCCAGTGTCGACGTATTCTGGCATCGGGATGCCACCAAAGAGGAAGAACCCTCTCTTGTCAGGACGCACAGCCGAAGCATGACACATGTAGCTCTTGATCCCAGCTGTGGAAACCTGAACTTCGCGGATATGACCACGGAGAGGCTCCAGAATGACCATCGACGATGAACTCAGCGCTGGGTCGTACTCAGATAACCCCCCAAAGATCAGGATGCCCTCCTGAGGGTCACAAGGCTTCACGTCGGCGTCGCCGTCTTTGATTCGGCGAATGATTCCTATCTCCTCGTCAATAGGGAGCTGCAACGCTAGAGCGGTGGCGCAGCATCGGGCTGTAAGAACTCGCAATCTCGGAGAGTTATCCGGACTACCGCCTTCCGTCGTTATTGATGCCCACGTGTTGGATGCTAGATCCAGGACGTGGATGCCCGTATTCATTGCTGCGCTGAGAGGGTCGGAGGTCTGTCTGCCTCCTAAACTGCGACCTTGTCACCTTCTCCAATCGCTACAGCATTGTGAAACGCCAAAGGCAGCGGACTGTTACCGGTGGGCTGCAGTAACATAACGACAAACAGCAGGGTAGTGAACGCATGGAGAGAAATATATTCACTAACCCAAAGCTGTATCCATCGAGGCTTCTGTCCTGCAGTATTCACAGTGAGTAGCCAGATATCCGACAAGACTGCACCTTGATAGTTCTTCCCTCCGAGAACGAGTACGCATTGAGTATGCGGGCTTTCGGGATCACTCGGGGTCTCCCTATAGCGCACTGGGGCACTCGCATGCCATGCTCGGCCGCAAGGAGCGGGGTCTGGAGGGACATTGGGATCGGTGCCATCGCCGTTGATGGGAGAAACATCGGTGCAGTAGAGGACGTTGTTCTCGTAGCCGAGCTCGAACACATCTCCTATCAATTGTTGGTGCGATGGCTCGAAGCTGTCGATCGGCTCGTAACCATAAGCGTAGGCATTCTCGCCCAGGGTCACCACGGTGTGCCCAATACTGTGAGCAAGCTCATCGTGAACATCGTAGCTAGTCAACCATTTCGTAGTTTTCAAGTCAAATAGATCGAGGCACACACTCGTGAAGCTCTCGTTCGGCAGCTCTTTTTTGCCTCCGACTATCACCGCGCTGGTGGTAAGTACAAGGCAGGAGACGTTAGTGTCGAAGAGTTTTGCACTAAGAGAGATCGACGCACATGTGGCCGTTTAGCGTCCCCGGAAAAAAAACTTTTTTTTCATTCTCTCACCGGCTACTTTCCATTTAGTGGAGATGCATTACATTCTCGACAGCTACATTGCATTTCTGATGGATTTATTTCATTCTGTACATTCGAAATGGCTGTTACATGCCTTGTATATAGTATTTGGCGTGGCTGAACACGGAATATCTTACAGAGCCGTGTGACCTGGGGTTCTATACGGCCAGCGATGTTCCAGGAATTGTTCCGAACCAGAATCCGATTGAATCGCACCACCACAGCATCAAGGCTACTGCAGTGAATCAGCTGCGGGCTTCAACGGGGCATGTGCTTGCGTCGACTCTATCGAAAATCTGGTCGAATGCGCGATGGAAATCGGGTCGGAGCCTATCCAGCACTTTGCCGCTGGACCAGTTTCCGCAGAGGTTCTAGAAGCTGGTGTACTCCTCTGCAACGACGACAACCACTTCCCGACTCACAAACGCAAGTCGCCCAGAGCAATCCGCAACATCCAGGCGTATTACTTTAACCAGAGATACTACATCGTCCGGGACGACAATGTGCATGGATTGAAGGTGAACGCAAGTCGAACAAAGATCTATAAGAGCTCGCTCAGCGGATCCCTCAAGGATGATGAAATTGTGGAGAATGTGTAGCTTCGATACCTCTCCGCACAAGGTGACGGTGTTGGATCGACTTCCGTATGAGCACGACTGGAACTCTCCGTTGTGGTCACTGGAGGAGATCAACACCATCAGAAAAAAGTTCAAGTGTGACTGCAAAGATTTCTACCGGACGGGGTGGCTGTGTGCTCATGTACTAGCATGCCTTCACCTCATTGACAATCTTGATTTGACGGTCATGCTTCGAGGGCTCCCAGCTCGCAGGCCTCCCGGTAGACCGCGCAAGAAAAGCAAATGCCTCCAGCGAGATGGTGTGAGAACATCCCAATACTCCGTCGATGCCATGGTGAAACGACTTGTGGACAAGCCAGCAAGTGTTATCAACTGGAGCGTGCTAATCGAAAAGACAGTGGCCGAGGCGGATGGCGAGGGGTCCCAGCGGACCTATGTTGACAAGATTAGCCCCCCTTCACTCGTGGAGGAAAGCGGTTCTGGGAGATCGCGTACGAGGATCAAGATGAGGTGACTGTCCTGGAAGTTGAAGCTCTTGCAAGGACGATCAATTTCTCCTTCCAAAAGGGGCACAACATTGTTTCCAGCTTATGCATATCTTCGACACAACAGCGGTAGCGTGAAGCTTCAGCAGAATAGCAAGTGGACGACATAAGGCTAGACGTAGTGAGCACTTCGGGTGCTACGAACTAGGGACCGAGTAACCCGGACATTTGTTTTACATTTTTCAATAGATGCAAGTGAATGCAATAACACCATCGAAATGAAAACTAGCCAATAATAAATGAAAAGCAGACTTTTTGCCCATAAATGGAAAGTAGCCGCTGAAAGAATGAGAACAAAAAACGCACCCAGAGTCCCCGCGACAAGCTGTAAATCTCTTGTGGCTCCGGGTTCTTCCTCTCTAGCGACCGGGACACGTGAGTTCCCCACGGGCAGTAGTCATACGACTGGCAATAAGGCAAACGTTACAACATTCGACATCAGCACTAAGCCATGTGAACCATTGCATAGCAGAACAGCCCGCACCTCAAGCCACCTCAAGTCTTGTCCGTCCAGCGCCATCCTGTGGCGACTCCTTAGATTTAGGCAGCTAAAGAGCCGCTATGAGCGAGTTCTCGGAAGGTCGGCAACTAAATCAAGCTGTTCAACAACAACAATGCGGAGGGATCTCTTTTTAAGAGATTAATATAATCGCACGCGTAGGAAGCTGGGCAAAACTAAGGTCGGCCTAGATGCCTTATTCATGACAACGCTACAAGCTCGTTTCTCTAAGCTCAGTAAAAGACGTCGGTGCCGCTGCGCATCTGCAGCCGCAGGAGGGATACGTTATAAGGGCTATAAGGAGTTTTACAAAAACAAAAAATAGATGTGCTAAGCAGCGCGTGACCTGAGGTCTACCAAAGTTTTGTTCGAGAGGGACTGTCGGACTCGGGCCATGCTCAAGTTGGGCAGCTCAACTCGTGTTGCTTTTCTGGGAAATGTAATCGAAATGTTCGGCGACGTTCAATTTTACAAGGACGTCCCCAACAGGACAAGAACAACCCCATAATTCTCACCACCGAGGTCGCCCTTGTGGCAAGTGCTCGTCAAGACGAGACGTTGAAGCGTATACATGATGCAAATTCTCTCAGCCTAAGGGCCGAGGGTAGCTTCAGCTTGAGGATGTTTTTCGGATATTTGTGAAATCTGGACGGAAAATGTGTACATTGTTTCTAAATAAATACGTAGACTGCTACGGGAAAAGACAAACGGCAAAAGTTCTCTATTTTTTAATTGAGACATTTCGCCGTTTCTACTCGTTAAAAAAAGAGTTAGAAACGTGGTGAGCCGTACATTTTACCCGGGCAGCCTGCATCAAGAAATAGGCAAGCCGTGAAGACAGTTCGTTCACTGGGAAGTCTGTAGAAAGAAGAAAGCAGCTTTCGCATTGAGCAGCACCAAGTTGATGATCAGTTGGTGATCAGTGATCACCAACTTGATGCTGGTCAATGCGAAAGCTCCTTTTTCTTTCTACAGGCTTCCCAGTGAACGAACTGTCTTCACGGCTGATCACTGATCAGCACAAATAGGCGATCAGTGTTGAGTATTTATCTGTGGGTCCAACAGAGGTAGAGTTGCGCATGAAGTGCTGGGGTGCAATTGCTATGAAGCTAATCTAATAAGAGCAACGCAAGTATGACTTGGGCATACAGAAGGCTGAGAGACCTCGTGCGCGAAGACCCTCGAGCAGTGCTACTGTTTGCCTCTCTCCTGATCTTGAAGTTCATGTAGCCATTTCTAACGGGAGCCTCTAAATGGATAGAAACTCCCTGTCATTACACTCTGCAGACGCCCACGTGCATCAAGTTCTTCATCCCGGCAGGGCCAGAGCTAGGCCCAAAATGAGGGGGCTTCAGCCCCCTCCCTCGTCAGGGGGCTACCCCGCACAGCTCCATCGAAGTTGGTCATATTACTACTAAATTGACGAACGTGCTCATCCAATAAACGTCTTGCACGCGTCCTCATGGTAGTGCAATGCCTTATAGTTTCGGGGTGCTACTTAGTTGCGAGTATACTTCACTGATTTCTGAGTAATTCCACATAAATCTTACTTTTGAGTTAGGAAAGCTGCCACGTCCGTCATCGCCCCCCCAACCAAGCCAATGTCGTACAAGGTTCATCGAGCGGCTATTGTTGACGCACTCGACCACATCGGTCTACGCAGCAGGGCCAAAACACATTTAGGCAGAGGATCGGGCTCCCGAATGGCAGACCTTGGGGGTGCCAGTGAAGCTCAGATACGGCGCCTAGGGAGGTGGAATCCTCAGGCGAAAGGTTACCTCACCTCGCTACCGCGAGAAGCAATGCGAACGCTTGCGGGCTTGAACCAGGAAGAGGTAGTTATTTGCTGGCGCGTACTTGCGTTGATCCTCCCCAAGCTCTTCAGAAACGTATTTTTCCGTTAGTGGAGGAGTGGCAGTCGAAGATGACTTCAGGTGAATGTGAACAGTCAATCGCGGCTGGTGGTTTTCTCGAGCTGCTTCAGTATCTGCGCACCGTAATTCTGCAGGATGCTGCCATTTTGTCCGAGCAAATGCCGGGACATCCGATTTGGAACAATGAGATCTTCAAGAGCGATCATTTTGAACAATTCCAGCTGGAAATGAAGAATGTCATGAACCACGTTAGTGACCCCACCGAGCGTCAGCTTAAGAAAGCCATGCCCGCGCTGAAGTCGACGCTCGATGGTGTTCGACAGGAGATGAGAGCATCATTGAGTGGTATTCGAAATAGCTTGGACGCGGTTGGTGAAAGTGTAGCAGATGTCATGGAAGTTCTTGCCCCACTCAGGAATGGATCAGCATTTGTGGAAGTTAAGATCGTGAATGGCTTACAATCGACAACCCCCAGCGCCACCCAAGCCGCCTCCGGAGCTAGCTACACCGAGTGACCCCTCTGCGATTACCAGTTACAGACTCAGTCGAGGCATTCAATCGGTTCGTGAGTTGTGGACCGAATGGACATGCGGCCTCCCTGGTGGTTATGCAGTTGAAAAGCTGGAGTAACAGCTCGGTACCAAGTGGTGTGACCATCACGAGAGACGCTTCTTCAACCGACGACGAAAAACTATTGATCTTGTAAAGATCATCGCTAGCTGGGTTTGCAACCACGAGGCGTTCGACAAATATCAGGCAGTCGAAGAGGCGATTAAGCGTGTTGACAGCATCCGCTGTATTCGCAAAAAAAATCGCTCAATTGAGTGTCTCAAACGTCGAGTGTGGCCTAATCTGTACACGATGCTAGCAACCTCTGGACAATTCCGGAAGAAGGGCGCTGGTGGCTCTAAGCAGTAGATCTGTTTGGTGCTGTACTGGAAGCAAACCGACTTGGAGGACCTCGCACGAAAGATCCCAAAGCTGGACGAGAGCGATACTGCCAACCGGCATTTCGTGACCGGTGGAAGCCTTCGCGATTTTTTTATGGCGGTGGCTGCTTCTAGAGCTCTAATTGAAGCAGCATTGGGTGAACTCACTTCGGATGTAGCAACATTGCTGATCAGACCGCGTGGATGCAGCTCAGACCAGCAGATTGACCGCATTCGAATGATGGGGGTTGCAAACCCTACAAGCGTCGATCATTATATCCGTCCGTTGTTTTGGAGACCGTGTATTACGTCGGTGATGGCGATGAGACACCTGATAGATACGGTGAAACCCGACTATTTCCAAAAGCTTCTTGCTCTGGCGCAAGACTTGGACGACGATAAACTACATGGCGCTGTGCTCGAATACTTGTTCCGCTCGCTTTTACGCCACCATCATTCAACTCGCATATCGTAATTTAAGTACGACAATGTAAATCGGAGTAGTGTTCGGAACTTTGAGAGCATCATGATGGCGGATACAGGTACGGTAAAACTCGACCGTTCGATCGAGTCGCGCGAGCCGCCACTATTCCAGCGCTCGGGTGAGACGATTGAAGACTTCGTAGCGGTGATAGAGAGGTGGGCTGCAAACCCTGCCGAGATGGACTACTGGATCCCTGCGTCCAGCGTGTGTCCAACAATTGATGCTGTCGCGAAGTGCGATAGCAACGCAGCCATCAGCATTGTTAAGAATCCTGGGAATCACAAGGCAAACAAGCACATTGAGATTCGGTACTTGTTTACGAGGGACTTGGTTGAACTCGGTCGCCTCAAGATTGCCTACTGTTCGACAACAGAGATGACGGCAGACATTCTGACTAGCACAAAGCAGTTTATAAAACTAAGAGAAAAGCTAGGAGTTCGTGATCTGAACCTTGCCCCTAGCACTTAGTGGGAGTGTTGAGTGGAGCAGTCGCTCCTTGCAGCAGGACAGTCGGCAGAAGAGCCGACTTGCCGGTTACAGAGAAGAATAGGCAAATGAGAGACAAAAGTCTGAACACCTGTTTAATCTGTTAGCAAGTTCTAGGGGAGTTCAGCTCTGAACTCTTATCTATGGACATAGGGCAGAGAGAGCCTGCCCACCAACTGTTTGTGCGATGAGGATATGAAGCAGAGGAATGGTAGCCGCCCGAGGACGAGCTCACTTCCTCTTTTGCTTCAGACTGAGCACGTCTTGAGAATAAGCATAGGAATAGAGGAATAGAGGAATAATAGAATTACTGTGAGTTATTCCAGTGGTTTAACCCCTCATTCACCATCGTCGGAGGATCCTGCAAGTGATATCCAATTATGTCGGAGCAGTGGACATCACCAGTGGCCACACGGCTATGTATGAGGAGGCGACATCCACAAATCACATGTCAAGTTCAGGCCGCTCGTGGTGGCGCTCGTGTACATGTATGTGGCGCTCGTGGTGGCGCTCGTGGTGGTGGCAGTCTACGACGAGGAGGAGGACGACGACATCTATCTACCGCTGCTCGAGGTGCCGTTGTCGGCATTTCGGCAGCTACACAGATGATAAGTGTTGTGCAGTGGTCGATATGCCGCTCAGTAAACTCACTTATCCTTATTATACCTTACGAAAATCAAGTTCTTGTACTGCATGCATCTGTTTCTATCCGAGATTAGAAACTCCGATCGGTATGTCAAATGTTGGTACTTATTCTAAACCACAACATGTATCTATGTACAAAAAGTGGGAGATGAATGGCTGATAGTCGTGGTATATATATATATGATCTGACAATATGTCACGCGACATGAGACTCATCAACAGGCTTAAAGCCGAGCTGTCAAGTCGGTTCAAAATGAAGGACCTGGGAGACATTCACTACATTCTGAAAATGGAGGTGCATCGCAATAGAGCTCAGCGCTCGATGATGATCTCGCAGCGCAAATACATTGCAGAGCTGATCAGTAAGTTCAACTTGGTCAATAGCACCCCAGTGATGACACCGCAAGTTCCAGGACTCGTACTCGAGCCTGAGACGAAGCTGAGCGCAGAGCAGATAGCTGCGCAGCCTTTTGACTACAGAGGCATTGTTGGATCACTCCAATATTTGGTCCGTGGGACAAGACCGGACATTGCTAACGCAGTAAGGGAGCTAAGCAAGTTTCTTCGTGTTACAACCGCACGCACTGGGAAGCTGCTAGGCGGGTACTCAAATACATGAAAGGGACGTCGACATTAGGTCTGTTACTCGATGGGAACACGAGTGATGTGACTTACGAAGTGTACACAGACGCGAGCTTCGCGTGTCAACCAAAATAACGCAAATCGGTTTCCGCTTATGTGATTCAAATGGCAGGAACCAGCGTATCCTGGTGAAGTAGCAAACAGGGAAGCGTATCGCTCTCGACTGTTGAAGCAGAACTTATCGCACTTAGCAAAGGAGTGGAGGAAATTGAGTGGCTGTGGCATCTGCTTGGGGAAATGGGATTTCCACAGAAGGAACCAGTGCAGGTTTGGTGCGATAGCAACGCAGCCATCAGCATTGTTAAGAATCCTGGGAATCACAAGGCAAACAAGCACATTGAGATTCGGTACTTGTTTACGAGGGACTTGGTTGAACTCGGTCGCCTCAAGATTGCCTACTGTTCGACAACAGAGATGACGGCAGACATTCTGACTAGCACAAAGCAGTTTATAAAACTAAGAGAAAAGCTAGGAGTTCGTGATCTGAACCTTGCCCCTAGCACTTAGTGGGAGTGTTGAGTGGAGCAGTCGCTCCTTGCAGCAGGACAGTCGGCAGAAGAGCCGACTTGCCGGTTACAGAGAAGAATAGGCAAATGAGAGACAAAAGTCTGAACACCTGTTTAATCTGTTAGCAAGTTCTAGGGGAGTTCAGCTCTGAACTCTTATCTATGGACATAGGGCAGAGAGAGCCTGCCCACCAACTGTTTGTGCGATGAGGATATGAAGCAGAGGAATGGTAGCCGCCCGAGGACGAGCTCACTTCCTCTTTTGCTTCAGACTGAGCACGTCTTGAGAATAAGCATAGGAATAGAGGAATAGAGGAATAATAGAATTACTGTGAGTTATTCCAGTGGTTTAACCCCTCATTCACCATCGTCGGAGGATCCCTATTAGAAGGTTGGATTCGTTACGAAATAAACTATAGTCACTTCTGCAATGCCAAAACGCGAGGGTCGAAGTTACATAAGCTAACTTTATCGGTTCTTAGGCTTCGAACCTTGAGAAATCGATTTGCCGGGCGAGACACCTATGATGATGCAGGCACCCCTCAAGCTCCATATGAACGGGGGGGGCTGAAATTATTTCATGCAATATTTTTTATTAATGAAATCCGAATGAGGTAATGTTTAACAGGTCCCTAATTCGCAGCACCCAAAGCACTCACTACATCTAGCCTCACTACTTCGCTCCCTATACGGGATTTGGTTGTCTTACAACTACTGTGCGAGAAGGATGTGGTGGCCCATACACTGTGCGTAGTTAATTGTAGGATCCAGCGCTTCGGCAACCATCGTCACGGTTTCTTTTCGTTTGTCGAAGTGAACGTCCCAGTATCTGGCTCCATTCTTCATGCAGGATGGCTGAGTTACGCCTACATAGTCGGGCTCTTTAATGTCGCCGTCGGAATCCTCAGTTGGCCATGTGCGAATCACACCCCAGTTAATGACACTCACGGGCCGCTCGATCAGGCGTTTGATCAGTGCATCGACAGTATATGCGCCAGAGCTTAACTCTTCGCGTCCAAGGCATTGTTTTTTTTCCTTCCGTGGACTTCCTGGCGTTCGGCAAACCGGTAGGCTTTTCAGCATGATAAGAAGTCTAAAGTGTCGACGATATAAATACACGCCACGACATGCCCGCACAACCACCCGCTTTGTCTGAAATTCTTGCAGTCACAACAGAGCTTGGGTCGCAGATTTCCAATCTACATTTACAAGGGATATCACCACAGCTAGACTTAGTGCAAAAACATATTGGACACAACAAGGAGTCTTACCTCATCAATCGTCCAGACAGCGCTTGCCCAATCGTGTTTAATATCCGTGCCGCACAAGATGTCCACCGCGTGTAAGCTTTGGTACCGTAGCTGGATATTGTGTACGATTTCAGATTTGTTTAGCTCACCGCCTAGTGATTTGGCGTACGTGGTCGTTCTTGCCTTCGTATGGCGACCCCCGTACAAGTTTTCATCATTCACGAGATAGTAGTCGGGGTTGAAATAGTACCGCTTTTTCTGAGAAATAGCGCGTCTGGACATCCCTTTGTGTA
Organism: Phytophthora sojae; assembly: GCF_000149755.1. NCBI lineage: Eukaryota > Oomycota > Peronosporomycetes > Peronosporales > Peronosporaceae > Phytophthora > Phytophthora sojae. The sequence continues at coordinate 1,067,664 of NW_009258129.1, read as the reverse complement.
TTGGAAAATGATTCGCCAGCTTACACAGCGCTGAAGCCAGTGTGTAAATTTTCGCGTCGGTAGGACCTTCATTAAATGCGCGAATAGGATCCACGTTGCCATCACGCCCGCAGTGAATGGGAGTTTTGGGTAGAGTTGCTGCCACAACGGGAGGTATCGCAGCTCGGACAGGTCCCGCTGCAGTTTTCTTAACGGCGCTATGGTGAGCTTCAATTGGATTTTGATTCGGCACAACCCCCGGCGTTACACTAGCGGTGATAGACCACAAATTCCATGGATCAGACTGGCACTATTCTTCAAACCAGTCAGCATATGCTTGATGACCGAGGCTCCTTCAATTTCACGACGATCGCTGCCAATGCGAAGGATCGTTCTTCTGATCTAGCCGACTCCAGCTGATCTAACTGCTGTTTGATGATGTCATCGTACAGTTGGCCATCGTTCAGAAGCCTCACCTTCTCTCTGAATTTCCGATTAAGATGTGGTCAACAGTTTAACAACCGGATATCCGACCAAACGTTGCGGAATGCTGTTGCAATTGGTTCTGCATGGTCCATCGATCTGAAGAGAGTGCCTTCGTGGCATTGCTAGAACCGTGGCTTCGAATACAATGCGAAACCGTTGCTGGTGTATCTCAATACGCGCATTTTCGTTCGAGGTACCGATGCGGGTCGCAGCATGGTGGTGCCGCCAGAGCTTAGGTGTCGACTGTGGCTTGACGGGACAATGTCACCGCTGTAGGCTTGACTTTCGCTAGAGGATACGTCCTCATAGCTTCTACCGAGGCTACAAAATGGGCTGTCCAGGTTCATGTTAAGCGCCCAGGGTGTGGCCCCAATGTTGTGATGAAGGTGGAGCCTGCCTGGACGTGAAAGGAGTTGTGTAGACCTCAGAAGATTGATTGTGTGCTGGTCGAGGCAAATCGAGAAGTGAGCCTAGGAACACATGCAACTTTCACGCCATACTACGACGTTTCTGTTTTCTCATAAACACACTAGATTTTCATTACGTTGGTTACAAAACTCCTATCACTGTACCCGCACGCAAGAAAAAGAAAAACGAATTTAACCGAAAAAATCCGGAATCTTTATTTAAAAAAAAGTATCTGGGCTGAAACTAACTGTACAAGCGCATCAGGCACTAAGGTATGTCAAGTCAAAAGGGAAATCCACAGATCCATCTGGCTCATAATCGTCGTGTCGATAACGCGACGTTGAAGCCACGTCAGCCAATCATGTAGCTCGGCATTACTAGCGTCAGAGGCATCTGATTGATCATCCATGAGGCTATCACTTTCAGCGTCGCTATCTTCAGCGGTGCTCGCGTCGCTGCCTCCCCCATCGCCGAACCGTTCGTAGTCATCTTCCTCTTCTTTGCCCTCTTCACCTTCCGATTTTTCGGTGTCGGTGACCGCGGCAACATAGTCGCTTGTGTCGCTTGAATCGCTGTCTGGCCAGTATATCACCACCTTCCTGCGTGCCGTCTGCGATTGCGCGAGTCGGCGTTGCCATCTTCATCGCTCTTGTCGGATATCTCGATAGCATCTGGGATGGATTGGTTGGGGGCGGGTTGAACCAGTAGTGCCGACCCAAGGTCGGCAATATGGTTGTCTTGAGCAGCGATTTCCTGGTGTAGAGAACTCATCACTTGGATGACGTTCTCATACGAGGTCCGCATTCGCTTGTAGGCGATGTCGATATCGTCAGCTTCTCGAAGACGTGTTGTGCGCATCGCACAAAGCCTGTCCAGTAACCGCACACGTTTTGGTTTTGCCAACACTGACAGCCTCAAAACTATATTGTCGTTGTTAGACTGCCACCTACATTAAACATTTTGAGTATAACTGTGGTGGCATGCAATTAATCTAGCGGGCTTGCAAAATTCCCGTTGGGGGGCATGGGAAAAATATTTCCCGCAGCCAGATTAGCGCTAACGTACGGAAAGCAAACAACCTTTTCGGGTTTTGTTGTCTTTGAACAACAGTACTGCAAGCTCCGGGTATATTCAACGTAACGCCCATTCCGGAGGCATTCCGTCCGTCATCATGTCAATCACATATTACTCCCGGGAGAGGGGCACAAGCGGCACAGCAAACAGCTGCATTGCCGAGGCTGCTAATGCGTAAGCTACGTGAATTTCGTAGCCAAGGCCTCCTTCGAGAAATGCAGTTATCAAACAGCGGTAAATGTCTTCAGTTTGAAACCGCGAATAAGTAGGCCCCACGACGGATGCGGGGTACATTGGCAAAGGCGTGAGTCGCATCAACAGCCGTTTGCGAGTTAAAGATGCCGCATTTGCATTAAAAAAGGATATTTATGCCGCGGGGTTTAGTATAGTTGTTGCAGCGACTTCTGTAGTGTGCGGATAATTTCAAGTCGTGCCAACCGACCGTTACAAAACTCATGTCTCGGATAAACGGTATGCACCACGACGCGGCTGGTCCTAGCAAAAACTAATACTTTGGCAGCAACCTTCTGAATTCATCGCGTCAAAGCAACCCAAAAGCGGAACGCTAAAGCGCCGACCTGGTGCAAAACGAAACAAAAGCTGAGCGCAGTGCAAAATGCGTCCGGACGGATCAAGAGACAGGCACAGAAAGGTTACAATGTGGTAGATAATAACACCTTTAGAATAAGCGCTACCTTGAAAAGCTGCAGTGCTCTCCGATGATACCGACGACCCGATCGTTAAGACCGACAAGAGTTGTGTTTGCGGTGGCATACTAAATCGATAAGATCGTATAGGAAACATTTCCATCCAGATTGGCCATTTCAATCTAGGCTTTCATGAATCCGAACTTTGAATTTGGCCAAGTTTCCTCAGAAATAGTCACACCTTCTTAGGGCGGATTATGTCAATACCATTCTCGCGGCCCACGCATAATCCGAACACGAATTCGAAGGGAAAAAAACATCACCACTATCTGCCTGCAGCGGTAGCAAACTTCGGCAGACATAATCAGTGTCCGCAATAAAGATCGAGCAGCTTGGCTCACATCACTCCAAAAAGTAATGGTTTTTCCACGCGTAAATCTTCGTTGGTCTTCGTAGAGATTAAAGATATAGTGAATGTTATCACGAGACCTTGTAATCGATTTTCCATGCGATTTAGTACAGCTAAGGCTGGTAGCACCAAAGCGAAAGGTAATAGTTCGACAAAATTTCAGGATATCACCTTTCAGAAATGAGGTGTTGCATTTAGCACGAAGCCATATAATGCAAGCCCCTAAGTATCTGCCTTCGTGATAGCCGCAGCTATTCCATCTATTTCTATATCGGAGGCGATCTGAACCTGGTAAACCGCATTTATCCACCATTTGTGTTAGTGAAAGAGGGAAATTCGATGCAACGGTTCAGGCGCTTCACGTCATCAACCTGACATAACTCACATGAAATGAGGCCGGTTTAGCTAATAGGGACACTGAAGCCAATAAGTTAAAGCTAGCCGTGAACAGTAATGCTGCCCGAGTGTTGTATACATTTTCACAATTACATCGACAAACTGACCCCGTGAATGAACACACGACAAAACGCTACAGATATTAGCGTCTTGGAGAGCCACCTGATATATTCAGCTTTGGGGGGGTTACAATTTAATAGGTCAGAGTGAATGCAACAAGGCGACAATGTATTGATTTAATTGAGGATGTGGTCCACATGCATAACTCGATCTGATAGCAACCCTGTGTGTCTCCAGCAGTTATCCAGCACTTCTTTTGGCATCGCGGTCCGTGCATCACCAAGCCACTGCAAGGCTTCCACCGTATCGATCGCGTAGGCGCCCTCGTTGTCGTCCACGGAGCACCGTACCTTTAACATAGGAGCGGCCGCTCGATTCTACAGAATACACGCCTTGATTCACGCAATTTATCCTTAATCCATCGGCTGCAGCAGCGCCGTGGTGTTCGCCGGCAGCCTGGCGATCTCCACGTGCGCCAGCTCTTCCTCCTGCTCCTTGTGCACTGACGCATTGTTGTACAGCAGCAGGATCATGCGGTCGGCAGCCTTCATCATCTTGGTCAGCGCGACGAGCCAGTTCCGGAACACCTTGGTCGTCATCCAGCCTTTGCTGGTGCCGAGGTAGTCCATGTCCTCCGGATTCTCCGGCAACCAACGTGGGTTCTTGGACTGCCCTAGCACCAGGCCGTAGTTTTTCCGTTGCGGTGACGTTCGAGCCTACCTCGAACGTCATGTGCGCCTTGTTCACCTTGAGCGCAGGTGCAACCCCGAACCAGACCGAAACCCTTGACACAGCGTTGCAGAAGTACACAGCCTCGTTGACATTGAAGACGTTGTTCAAGTCGTACTTGGCGATCTTCACCCTTAACGCCTTCTGTGGCATAGTGGGCTCCCGTTTAGACCCGGTACACTTTCGGACTTTACCCGGGAGACCACGGTGTGGTCCCGGCACTAAACTGCGCACCTACGGTACCGTTCCCGGAAACTGCACCCAACTGCCCCAGACCCGCGGGCCCGGGACCGGGTTCCCCCCGGGGACCCGAGTATACTCAAGACCAAGACGAAGTTCCCGGAAGCTGGAGCATGGCGACAGCACGACCCTGGTATAGTGAAACCCAATATGTAGCAGATCCCGAGATACTCGTATGCTTAAGCACGCCCGGCGGCCACCTGCCGGGCGGAGCAATAATTCAGTCTATCTTTTCCCCTCAAGTGCGCAAGTCGATCTCGACCAAGGACAACAAGGACAAAGGCCGCGGCCTCTGGGAACCGCGCTCGTAGACTCATCCCAGGTAAACTCTCTATCATATTTGCCAGGGTTTCCCCCGGGATCCCAGGCATTCCATATCTGTTCCTCCGGAGTGCGGTCTGGCCGGCACGGGTAGAACACTTCATATTTCTCGGGTTTCGCCCGTGGGGTCTCGCCCCGAAAACTACTTGCGGCCGTCGCCGAGGGAGTCTTGCTCCGAAAGACCCAGTGTATATTTAGTTGCGTATCCATCCCGCCCCGGGAACCAGGTAGCGTCCCCGGGCGATTGTTTGTATAGCTACCACCCCAGCGTACTCATAAGGTCGGGACTCCCAGGAGATCCTCAGTGGTTGACCTTCCCTCTGATCTAAACAACCGATTCGAAGGGGGTACACAAGGTGAGGTTACTGACCGAGTCCCAGGACCCCTTGCTTTCCCATAGCGAGTAAAGGTCCCGGGAACTCACGGCCCCGGATAAATCCCTCGTCCGGGCGGGCCGTCTATCTACTAGGAGATTCGCTCTCTCTAGTTCCCTAGATTCTCTGTCTAGGAACGCAACCCGGGAACTGGCGGAGTGTCGAGGGCGAAAGCTCAAGGCGCTACATCACAACTGGTGCGCGTGCCCGGATCAGGGTGTTGCTTAACCACTTATCACATCTCTCACTATGTCTACAGAACCTACAGATACGCTATCGCCCCGGGGAATCCGGGGCACCGCCTCTCGCGGCAGTGCGAGAGGCCGAGCTGGACGCGGAGGACGCCCGCGCCTTGAAGCTCCAGAATCGCGCCGCTTGGCTCTTCCTGCCCCGACCGAAGAACCTCCAGCCCCGTCGAGCTTGACGATGCATCCAAGCTCCGGAAGTGCTGTCGACGCCGGATCGCGGATGGACGACGACCGAGCCGCGCTGAATGCCGCGGGACGAGCGCGCTGGCGATTTCCGGCCCACGGACGGCGGCCCCACCTGCTTCCTCCGGGGATGCAGACACAAACCCGGTGAGGACACTCACCACCCACGCTAGCGCGCAAGCGCCGGCAAGCCCAGCTGCCGCACCCGATGCAGGAGCGCTGGTGCCGTGGGAACACCCTGGAGATCAAGCCTCGGGGACAACACAGCAGACGTCTGAGCTTCACCCCGGAGTCGCGGCGGCCTTGGACGCTGCACGCGGAGCTCTGCACGATGGAGCCCTCGTGGCGCAGACTCAGCTCTCCCGACTACAACAACGCCGAAGCCCAAGTCGCGCGATAGAGGTCCCGAGGCGCTGGAGCAATGTCACCTCGACCCGTACTACCTGGAGCGACGTCACTGGCCGATGCGGAACTGGCTGATGGAAGCAAAGGAGACAGTCCGGTACCTCCGCGAAGTCAACGTGTCCGGGGACCCCGAGCGACCTTGGGTTGCGAGCTTCTGGGGCGAATGCCTCTGTCTGCCCGTCGTCTCCGACCACCAAGCGCGGCTGATCGACTTCAACGTCCTCTGGCTCGAAGATGGCTCCCGGGACTACGTCTCGGTGATCGCCATGTTGCAGACCGTGCTCTCCGACGCCGGGTTCGCCTTCGTGAATTTGGCGCCCTCATGGGGACAGACGCTGCATCCGGAGTTCTTTAGGCCTCGGGACACGCGGTTCATCTCGGACGCACTGCTTCTCCGACGGCTTCTGGTGAGCGAGCAAGATGCCTGGGACCAGATCGCCCGGGGGCGCAAGTTCAGTGTCCGACGGGAAGACGTTCCGTTCCAAGCCCTGGACCCCGAAGCTGCAACCGCATTTCCGGTCGAAGATGATGGCGACGCGCTGATGCTGACGTCCGAAGAGCAAGAGCTGCTGGGGATGGCTGTTGTGACCAGGTTTCGCGTGGCTCAGATCCGCCCTCGGGAGTGGTCCGAGACAGACAGCAGCCGTCCCGAGCCCAAGCGCCGTCGTGGCAGTGCGGACGCCCTGATGGCGATCCCGTCGTGGCCTGGTTCCGACGAGGGCGCTCGATTTTGGGGAGGTCCTCTACCTGAGGCGGTCGGCTCCTCGAGCGTGGCGTCTGGAGATGCTCCCATGCTGACTCCCGACGAGAACATGTCGTCCGCGGGCGGTGGCTCCCAGGGCTCCCCGGGCTTCGGCCCCGCAGGGGCCACAGCCAATGTGTTCGTGGCAACGGCGGGCACTGGTGGTGAAGCTGCGCCGACGATGGAGCAGCCTACGGTGTACGTCCCGGTCGCCGCATACCCTCCGGACTTCGCGCAAGCGCCGTCGCCAGGGGCGAACGCCCCGCTGCCCACTAGGCTTCACGATCACGAGCTGGACGAGGAGCTGAAGTCAGCGGACCATGGAGCGGCAGCACATCCGATGGCACGACAAGTCGACGTGACCGACGAGGAGACGATGGCTCATCACGCCCTGCGCGAAGCGCAACGTCAAATCGTCGAGCTTCAAGCAGCCATGGCAGCTCGAGATGAGCAGGAGCGGGCTCGGCTCCGAAGCCTCGAGGAAGTGATGAAGACCCGGATCCCGGAGCGTGACATGAATCGTTCCGAGCGCAAGCAGCAGAAGTCGACGCAGCGCAAGCACGCGATTGAGGAATCCAGGCGTAAGGCTGCTGCCGACACTGAGGTTGCCACTCTTCGGAGAGGCCCTCCGATACCCTGGATATCCCTGAAGACGATGACTTTGACGCTACTCTGCTCCGCGAAGACAGCTGGGAGCCCGACGAAGCCGCCGGTGAATACGAAGTGGAAGCCATCTTGGACGTACGCTGGGTTACCCGAACTCGAACCAGCAGACGGATCAAGGAATACAAAATTAAGTGGAAGGGCTACGATGTCCCGGAGTGGATACCCCAGGGGCGCCTGAATTGTGGACGGCTGCTGTACGAGTTTGACCAAGGAGAGAGCGCTCGTGTCCGTTTCCAGGCTATGCAGTCCGGAGACGAGCTCCCGGATGAAGAAGTCCGGTAGAGCCCCGGGGCGTGGACCCCGAGTCGAGCACGAGTTCCTCGGGTGCGTCCCCCGGAAGCTTCGGGGTCATTGGCTGAGATTACTCGCTAGTGTGCCCAGGAAGCTTGCATGTTATATTTTTCGATTTGAACCCAAGACTCCCGGGCAGAAATGTCCGGTAGAGCAACCCCAGGAGCGGAGCCAAGTTCGACTAAGGTGCGACCCCCTGGGATGCCTGGGGACCCAGCTGAGATCACTCGCTGAGGAGACCCCGGAAGTACATGTATACGATAAGGAAATTGAACAAGGCCGAAGAAGAAGATCAAGATTACCGAAGATAAATGGCGTCGCTGAGGGACTACTTCCCTACGTGGAACATCACGGGACAGGAGGCATGGCAGGAGGCACCGGTATCACGCGAGACGCACGCTCGTCAGCGTTATCAACCCTGGCACTCCACACCTCTACGTCAACACTCTCCGCAATCCGGGCGCTTGAATCAGGGACGGACCAGTAGGCGCGAGCCGGCTCACGCGAATCCAGGAGCTCGAGCTGTCCCGCGAGCGGGCAGTCAGCGGACTTGTCCATCAAAATCCAGGTACAGATCAAGTGTGGACGACGCCAGAGCCCGGGCTCCTGCTCGAAGAGCACACGCTCGACCTCGGGGAGTTTCTCGATTTGCGCACGAAGGGCCTTCCAGGCCCCGGCCCACGCACGTTGTCGGCGACGGTGATCCGCGTACAACTGCGACACGGCAGGATCGCTGCGATCGATCTCCACCCAGTGCGTCCGCTCCCAGAACGCTCGACGCCACTCGCGCATGTGTGCGACGTACTCAATGACAAGGCTCCGAAGTCCCTGGCTCATCGCCGAATACTGCTTGAAGAACCAGAAGACTGTGATTCGACGCTGGAACATGATGTCCCAAGGCAGCAAGGGCTGCGTGCTCGTCACTGCCAATAGGCCGATGTAGTCGCCGGTGAGAAGTCGGTTCTGGACTAGGTGAAGGCTTCCTCGGAGGCACTGGTAATCCGGGAACCCCAGTGACTGTAGCCCGCCGTGGCGAACGTTCGCCCGCGTCACACGCACGCCATACACGATCCACGACGGTGCTCCTGGTTCCGGTAGTTCGACGTCACGGGAGCCTAGAGCTTGTTCTCGAGCCCGAGCCAGTTGCCCCTCTTGGTTTCCTTGTGCGGGACGAGTTTCACGTCGATGTGCGCCTGAGCGCCCTCGTTTGGACGCTGGAGTTGCTGGAACCATATCCTGACCAGGCCGGACGAGCCCAGAACTCTCTTCCGTGATCGTGAGGCCCCACCATGTCGTCTTTCATCAGTGACTGAGGCGTCCGACTCTGAATTGGAAGGCGTCGGCGAGTCCAAGCGCTCCGTGGGTATCGCCGGCCAGGGGCGACTCGCATCGACCTCCCAGCGAGACGCGTTAGCCAGAACCACTGCGGCCTCAAAGTTTTTTTCAGGGACATGACGGGTCCACCACACGTCGTCCAGGATCCCGAGGCAGAGCAGTCGACGCAGCACCTCGATCAGTACGTTTTCCCGGAGCATCGTGTGTATCAACATACCATCCGCCCGGACTCCCCGAACGATGCCCTGGGACTGTTGGAGGTCCCTCCGCTCAGGGTCCATGCGCATGAACTCCAGCAGATCGAGACGAACATCTTCGAGGGCACACCCGGAAGGGAGCAGGCGTTGGATTTCGGAGTCAGGTCGAGGAGGGTCGGCATCCGAGTCGATGGCGCGGTAACAAGCACTTCGTCGATTGGTTTCAGGGGCGTACCCAACTGGTCTGACCTGGCAAGACCCATCGCTTGACATCCGGGTCCCCGAGGAGTCGAGACCCACGTCGGTGTCCAAGTCCGAGTCATCGGCGATCTCAACAACCTCTATGTCCCTGGAAGCGGCTCTCGAGATCCCGGTACGTAGGGCAGAAGACATACCGGACTACCGAGTGCTGTCTACGCTCCCGGACTTGATAGCAATCCCTCGACGAGATGTCCCCCAGTGACTCCCGACCGAACCTCGCGACTGACGACGCCTGGTACCGGCGCCGTGGTAGCCGAGGAAGAGGCAGTCGAATGATCCCGTGCCCCAGAGACGCTGGACCCATCGGCCCCAAGACCCCGGATGTAGACCAGAATCCCGGGCACGTCACGGCCCTGTCGATCCTTAGTAACGTCGTCCCTGGATGGGCCTTGGTCCCGAGGCAAGCGGCCCAGGGCTGGACGTGGCAGTTCGTCACCAGGTGCGGGCCGGTCCTGCGCGAGACCACGATCAGGAACTGAAGGAGTCGAGGGAGTCGAGGGCTCCGGGAACGGCGCCCCTGAACCGCCACCATCCAGTCGAGTAACCGACACGGAGACCTGGCACGGCACCGGCTGCCCCCGCTCAAAAGCCCCGACGACATCGCGAAAAGATTCCCAGTCACCGACTAATCCCCAGGGTCCTTGACCCCGGAGGTAGTGCATGAATGACATCGCGTCCAACAAGGTGCGTCGGCCCCGGAACTCGCGGTTCTCTGCTTCGAGTCGAGTGTTCTCGCGTCGGAGCCGCGCGACGTCCTGCTCGAGTTGCCCCTGCTCAGCGGCAAGGACGGCCAGATCTCGACGCGCTTTGGAGCTGTCCACCTCAGCCAAGACCAACTGCTCCTAGGCTCGCCGCAGATCGTCATGTTCAGCTTGCAAGATGAGTCTGGTTCTCTCGACGAGTGCGTTATATTCGCCTCGCAGATCGCCCCTGAGTTCGGCGACTCTCGTACGCCACTCAGCGCCCTCCTTCCGCCGGTTTTCCTGGGATCGACGTAGTGCCAGATTCAGGTTCCGGCAAGTCAAGCAATCCTTCCGAGACGTCGGCGTCTTGATGACGGCAAACTTCTGTCAGCTCCTCGACTCGACGCAGCGCGAATTGTAGGGACCGATGAGTGTTAAGCCCTCTGAAGCCGAAGTGATCAGGTCCGAACAAGTCCATGAGCGGTCCGGCTTGGATCTCAGCCGCTCGCCCTCGGGAACCAGGAGCCATGGTGTCAGATGCTCCGATCAACCTGCTGGGTATCAGGATGTTGCCGGCTGTCTCGTCGCCAGGAGGAAGCAGCTCCGCTAGCGTCTGGAGTTCGTGTGCCGTGATCCCTGGCACCCGTACGGCCAAGTGAGCGATACCCTCGATGTCCCGGATCCGCGCAGCACCCGAACGATCGGCCACCAGGCCCCGGACATCGACAGCAGTGAGTGGCACGTACGCGATGGGAGGCGTCGACGGAGGCTCTCCCACGCTGACACCCAAGCGAGCATGCGCCACCTCTCCGGTGGGGAGTGTTCTACGTGAAGGCGGAAGTCCCAGAAGCGTACTGAGTGCCGACTTGTCCGCATCGCGCGGAGCGATGTGGATAGCTCCACCCACTGCAGACGAAGCGAGTCCCCGTGGCGGGGCCAAGAATGCCTGCCGAAGTTGCTGGTCGCTGGAGGGCAGTGCGGAGGAACCCGACCCCACCAGGTGTGCTCGCGTAATCTCTCGACCGACGCTCTGGGCCACGGATGGAGAAACACCCGCGTGAAGGACAGGTGCCAATGGCCCCGGGCCCGAGGAGCCGTCCAGGGAGAGAGGGGCGGGTGTCCCGCGTGTGGTCGCGATCGACACCGAAGTGACGCTGGCCAGGGCCCCGCTGGCGGACACCCTTTCACTGGAGCTTGGAGATGATGCTGGATCCGGAGAAGACCCGGGGACACTGGCCACCTGGCGTTCGGGACTCGGAGCAGGAGGCGGCGCGGTAGCCCGACGTGAAGCAAGACACAGCCCGCCACCAGACAATAGATCCCCCGAGACTACCGTCGAAGCGCCGTCGACACTAGGAGGCGCACGATGAACGGCTTGATCGCCAGGACGGCGATGCAAGGGGACCCCGGAGACAAGAGTGTCGACGAAGCCCCAGGATCCCGGATCCCGGTCGGCGACGAAGGCGAAGCCCGTGAAGCCGGCACTGGAGCAGCAATGTCGCTCGAATGCGAAGCCCCCACGAGAGTGAGACTAGCGCTTGCCGTACTTGGAGATACGGACGTGGACCGCTCGGCGCAGGACGGAAGCAACGGCCCCGGAGCCTCCTGGCTCGACGCTGGCGGACCGTCATCCACAGGAGTCATCGGATGCGGAGACGCCGCGCGAGCCGGTGCACTCGGACCCGGCGCCGGTGCTGGCGATATTGCATGAATGGTTTCGTTTGGCGGCGAGCTTGAGCGCGGTGTTTGCCCGCGTGACTGCTGTGGAGACTCGGTACTGGAAGCCATGTCGGCCGCAAAGTGGATGTATCAACGGCACGCGGTGAATCTGGAAGTGGCCAGCGGCGGGAGATACCGGCACGTGCAGCAGATCCCGTGCTGCCCTCGCCTGGTCGGGAGTCGCCCACATGATTTCTGCCCGGAGACGATTCGAAGCATCTCAGCGCCAACGGACACAAATGGGGCGGTGGTGGCATAGTGGGCTCCCGTTTAGACCCGGTACACTTTCGGACTTTACCCGGGAGACCACGGTGTGGTCCCGGCACTAAACTGCGCACCTACGGTACCGTTCCCGGAAACTGCACCCAACTGCCCCAGACCCGCGGGCCCGGGACCGGGTTCCCCCCGGGGACCCGAGTATACTCAAGACCAAGACGAAGTTCCCGGAAGCTGGAGCATGGCGACAGCACGACCCTGGTATAGTGAAACCCAATATGTAGCAGATCCCGAGATACTCGTATGCTTAAGCACGCCCGGCGGCCACCTGCCGGGCGGAGCAATAATTCAGTCTATCTTTTCCCCTCAAGTGCGCAAGTCGATCTCGACCAAGGACAACAAGGACAAAGGCCGCGGCCTCTGGGAACCGCGCTCGTAGACTCATCCCAGGTAAACTCTCTATCATATTTGCCAGGGTTTCCCCCGGGATCCCAGGCATTCCATATCTGTTCCTCCGGAGTGCGGTCTGGCCGGCACGGGTAGAACACTTCATATTTCTCGGGTTTCGCCCGTGGGGTCTCGCCCCGAAAACTACTTGCGGCCGTCGCCGAGGGAGTCTTGCTCCGAAAGACCCAGTGTATATTTAGTTGCGTATCCATCCCGCCCCGGGAACCAGGTAGCGTCCCCGGGCGATTGTTTGTATAGCTACCACCCCAGCGTACTCATAAGGTCGGGACTCCCAGGAGATCCTCAGTGGTTGACCTTCCCTCTGATCTAAACAACCGATTCGAAGGGGGTACACAAGGTGAGGTTACTGACCGAGTCCCAGGACCCCTTGCTTTCCCATAGCGAGTAAAGGTCCCGGGAACTCACGGCCCCGGATAAATCCCTCGTCCGGGCGGGCCGTCTATCTACTAGGAGATTCGCTCTCTCTAGTTCCCTAGATTCTCTGTCTAGGAACGCAACCCGGGAACTGCCGGAGTGTCGAGGGCGAAAGCTCAAGGCGCTACATCACACATTGCGCCCTTGATTGCTGGGGAGGTGTCCACCGAGTGGATCTCACCGTGGGCGTGGCGCACGCGGTACCCGTGGCGAGCCAAGAAGTGCTTACACCAGCAACCGCGAGTGAAGCGGAGAAGCTTGGACGCTGGGGTTTTCAGTACAGGAGCAGCCATTCTAGCAAGAAAAATAACTGACTAGTAAGTGAGGCTTGACCGACCTTCATATAGGGCTAACCACTGGACTAGTTGACGCTCTAACCGCATTATTTGAGCAGGGCGCACGCGCTGTAGGTCCTGGTAGTCGACTGTGATGCCACGCAGCTTCGCCTCGCCCCGTAAAATGTTGTTCACAGTGCTTTTATCAGGCATAGCAATCAAGTCGAAAGCTCCCTGGGACCACGCGACCAAAGCCATGCAGCTCATGCGTCGATTCTTCGCGTAGTGATCACACAGCTTCAGCTGCTGAGCCATGGTGAGCAGGACCCGAGGCATGGTCTGAATGTCGTGGGGTGGGCTGTGTGTGGCTTAGAGTCGATTTCAGAATGAGACCCTTCCCACAAACTGTGCACGTTTCCGTGGCTGGTAAGCCGTGTCCAAACCGATTTTGGCGCCATTTTTCAAATGAAATGCTGACTTGATATTTGTATGGAGCATAATTGCGCAAAATGCTCACTCCACTCAGTACCCTGACCTCTATCTCTCAATAATTTATACCATATGTGATCGCAGGGGATAAAATATAAGGTGGCTCTCCAAGACGCCAATACCTGTATTTCAACAAATGAACAAGGCGGCTTGCATCCGCCGAGGCGCTGGCAGTCATACCCCGGTCTAGCGAGCCGAGATAATGTGGGGAGGATGAAGGCATTCAGTACAACGCTCTCGAAGGTTATGTCTGGAATTATGTTTTGTGCCGATCCGATGTTAGTTGTCATGCTAGAGGGTGGAAAATAGCGTAAATCAGGTGCTAAGGTCCGTACCATTAATTTTGGTTCACATCTAAATAGACGGGAGTGGAGTTCTAATGTATTCTGGTTTCTTGGAATCACCATACCATTATTGAGGTCAGGCCGTTGGCAGAATAATTGTGTAGCCAATCATTTTGTGTATTTTTGACCAATCAGACGTTTTATTTCACTTATGCATAATGTATGCTAGTAATGACGAATATGCCATTATGTATTTCTGCGTTTTATCGAATATACACCATTATTTATTTATCTGATTCCCCCCCCCCCCGTCCCTATCCATACTATTCTAGGAATCACTACTCGCGGCACACTATTCCAAATTGTGACGCAGAGCGTTTTTAATGCCCCAAGGATCAACAACTAACGGGGGGGGGTAAACCTTACGTAAGGCTCAACAGAACATGCACGCGGTGCTTAAATGGCTTCGTGGCTGAATGACCCTCGGTTTGGCAAGTGGTCGGCGTTTCATACATTTGTCTGGTTGCGTTACGTCAAACTTCGACTAGAGCAATATTACAGAGTGATCAAAATTGTTTGCTCGAACCCCAGAGCAATAGCCAGAGAGCGCGTCCACGCTTACGACTTGTCTAAGTTTTAACTTGTGTTACTGAAGTCTTTAGAATTTTCGATCCAGCTGGTGAAGTTGTGCAAGGCCATCGCATCATACAAAGTATTTTCAGTCACCGCGCTTCCTTTGGTCGGCGACCTCGATACATCAACAATTACAGCGCAGAAACTTCGCTTTCCGTGATTCGGAGTAATGTGGAAATATATTAGATGAATAAGCGGCGAATTCTACGTTGCCGTGTGGTTGCTTATTTAGAGCCAAATATGATAATTGTCCCCATTTTGTAGCTGCGGTAAGCTCAGTTGGGGCTGACTTACCCGGAACCGCTGCCCATGTGTACAAGCTTATTCCTAATATAGAACGAGCCCGTACAGCGTCGGACAGAATGTAACTGCCACGTGCAAATCACAACGTAAGAGCATCTACGCCATTTAGAACCAATCAAAACGCTTAAAATTATATAATTTAACCAATCAGATACATCGATCCATATGCTAATTTTCAGGCTGTCAGTCGGTAATATGGAGGCAGCCGTGGACGACCCGTTAAGCGTGGATAGCGTAGAGCCGCCGGACCCTTTTGCCGCACGAGGCGCTGCCACCCCTAAGAAGCGGAGGAAACGCTACAGTCTCAAAGCCAAGCGAGAGGCTCTGCGTGCCTCAGCCAGCGCGAGGCAGCGCGGCAGCAGGACGTCCCGCGCTGGATACTCAACGACTGGCGCAAGGCCGAGGACGACATCGTCGGCTGCGCTGGTAGTGAGAAGCGCTTGTCGCGAGGACCTGGGCGCCCCGAGATGGTGCCTTTTGGTGCGGAGCTCGTCACCTTCATGAAGGACACCCGCAGGGATTGCGAGGTGCTGACCGCGAAAGTCATGGCGAGCTTCGTGCGCGACCAGTACCCCGACTGGCTTGCCGGTTACGTGGACGGCAAGAAGAACGCCGTAACGGCGTACGACTCACTGGTCTACTACGCCGCTTCGCTTATCGCCACGGGTTCGTGCAGCGAACGCCAAGTGGCCTCAAGGTAAATTCGCTGTATCATTGTATTTTTGCCATTATAATGTATGCAATGCCCCTAAATTGTAAAGGAATACTCTTGTACTGATCGATAACTGCATGTTGTGACGCTACTACGTGTGGTTGTTGCAATATTGGTGCAGGAAAAGCTGCTTGATATCATGGCCGTACGTGATGAGTTCGCTAAGACGTTTAAAGCGAGCTATGGGTCATTTGATGCTAGCTTAGCTACAACACAGATGAAACTGGCATATATTTCGACTGCCCCCCATCGAAGATGCTGTCTGAGAAGGAGAAACCAGCCTCCATTACTGCCGAGAAGAAGCACTCAGCGAGGCTAACGGCTGTGTGCACGATCAGAGCAGACGGTCTGAAGCTGCCATTGTTGTTCATCGTTCGAGGCGAACCCGGGGGTAGCATCGAGCAGGAGGAGCTCAAGACTTATCCAAAAGGTACTCTGAATTTTATTTTTATTTACATTACGTTGTTGCATTATCGGATAATTTATGCTGACAAGTATATGCAGGACACGTATATGCGGTACAGTCCAAAGCGTGGATGGATACCCGTGTGTGGGAAATCTACCTACGATCTCTGCTTGCCTGCCACATCACTAAAGACGCTGTGTTGTTAGTTGACAATCTCGATTGCCAAGTCTCGGCAGCATCAGAGGCTATTGTAACGGATGAGTTGGGTTGTAAGCTACAGTCACTCCCCAAAAACGCTACCTCGGTGTGCCAGCCGCTAGACGTAGGCGTCATGGGCCCCTTAAAGGCCATGCTCAAAGAGCTCTGGATGGACGAAAGGCCACCCCCGCCTCCACCGGGTCAGAAGCCAAAGAAGAAGACTGCCAAGGACAAGCGCATCGAGACAATCAACCGAACCATCAAGGCGTGGGAGTCGTTCAAGCCAAAAACTATCAGATCGGCTTTCAACAAAGCGCTATTGACTAATTTTTAGCAAAATACAGCTGCCTCCTTATTTTGCCACTACTTTGACACTAATCTTGAGCAAGTACAAAATCGACCAGAAAAGTTTTGGCCAATCAGTTAACATCCCTCAGTGGCAGTTACATTCTATCCGACGCTGTACTCGGCCTCGCCGCAACACACGTAGTCGAGCATCTTAAGATAGATGGGTCGAGCAACTTGAAGGCACCGTGGACAAGCTGATCAGTACGGCTAAATACACAACAAATGCCCAAGAAGCAAGAGCACGCCCGGCATTAATTTCTGGGAAATTTCGAGGGCGCACTGCTCGGACTTGTATAAGCACTGCGGGCACCCAGTTCTACTACAGATACGGTTACTTGGGCTCACCTCCCACGTGTGCTTCTTGTGGCAAATTCATTTCACAACTTTGTGGGACCCTGCTGTGAGCTCATTCATTTTGAGGGCGTTAGACGGGTGAAGTTCAGGAATTAGACCAGGAACCACCTTCTGTAATGAATTACATTGGTCGACAGAACACACCATTCGATTCCAGCAGTACTGGCACCCAGTGGGTTGTTTTTTCATGGTGCGGTTCTTCAGAATTGTTTTTCACGTGCGATGAGAAACATCTGCATAAATGCACCAATAGTTGGAGTGACTGTCGGCCATTACGAGACGAGGATCTCCATTCTTTTGGTGATCGCATTCGCTCATTAGGTGTGAGTGGGTTTCTGCAAGCGAATTGCCGAAGTCCACCCAGCACAACTGTGTTTGGACAATTTGCATTTTCGACGAGGTACGCTGGTTGACGCTCATTTGCCACTCATAATGCGGATGTTTTCGCATTTCCAGTGTACGACTCGGGCACTACTCGCAAAACATTCCCACATGAACTCGTTGCGCTCCTCGTTCCACTGCGGACGAAAATCCTTCCTCACGTACCAAATCGAGTTGTAAAAATCAACTTGGCATACTTTCTTGCAACCGCAGATGTTGCATCGATAGCCCTTAGTCATACTGTATAATGCGGGGTAATAGCGGTGGTGATGAACGATCGCAATTGGAATCCTTCTTCGGCTCAAAAAAGTCGAGCTTGCCGTTCTTCGTCTCGTTCCAAATGGTTTTGAGATCAGGAAAACGCTCGCTAAGTGTCTGTCCCCGACAAGGTTTTGGTTTTTTTTCGCTGGTGTCTTTTAAAAAGACCACGAACTTGAAGCGGCGACTTCTTTCTCTCTACTATGTCCCTCTCCCCCCCCCCCCCCCCACATTGTCCTCAGCAAGCTTCAGATTATTAAATTCGTCAAGCTCCACAAAATATCGTAAAGTCGCGGTGACCACTGCATCGACTACTGCAACATCAGCAACTTCAACCCCTCCATCCAGAAACAATCCAATCTCGCCAGTAGCATTTGTCGCGTCAATCTCACGGGTCAGAACCACCTCACTAGTCGCAGTCGTAACCGCCAGTTGCATGGTCACCCCCTCAGATGCCAGTGTCAGCGCCGGCTCACCAAAAAGAAAAAAAATGTCACGGGCTAAAGCAGCCAGAGCGCTTGGTGTATCTGCGTCCGCGTGGAGGTCGAAGCCAAACGCACAGCAATTACTGAAGAGCTACCCGTCCCAGGCACAGCACGGATGCAGGCTATTGCAAACGAGCGTAGCTACGATGATTCTTTAGTTGATTTGCGCAACTCTGGTGAGGAAGCGTAGCCTACCATGATCCAGCAACACCCCACCTTATCGTACCTTCAAACATCCGGAAAAACGAGCGAGTTCTTCTACACAGGCTACCGCCGCTCTCACCGAGCCGTACTTGACAAACGAAACATTAAGGACGCATTTGAGAACGGTTTTTCCTACTAAAGTGCGCGTCCTTAAAATGCTACCGTCCGAAGAAAACATATCTAACAGATGCTCATCCTATGCAAATTGACCCGAAACAAATTGGCTGCTCTCATTCAGTTGGTTAATAGAAGGTGGCAGATCGCTAGCCAAACCTTGGCCAGCACCTTGCCTTTCCCAATGAACTTAGTTTCGCCCGCGCAGCATAGCCTTCCCGTTGTCTTCAACAGTACTCGATCCACACGGTTCCGTTCGCGGGGACGCCTGCTGGGTGGCTTGACGCCTGATCTCCAGTTTCGATCTTTTCTCTTTAAGCTGCCGGGTGCTGCTGGCGAGGACGTCGGTGTGCTTCCGCTGCCGCTTCCTCTACCTGGTCTGGTTGATCCTGCTCGCGGCGTGAGGCGGAGACACGCATCTCTTTCGCTCTTGCACCTGCTCGTCAGCGGTGGCTGAATCGTGAGGCGGGCGGGGCGCGGGACGGGTGCTAAGCTGCTGCAAGTGTTGAGGTGCGTCGAAGCAAAGAGGTGAAGGTGTGGCCGCGGTTTGAATGCGGCATCTCCGTTCTTCGCCAATATTTCTCTGTACCAATTGAGATCATAGCATTGTGCCCACTGTCCGGTAAAACATAGTGCATAACTGATTCAATTACGTGAAAAAGTCGCCGTAAATCTCGGATCCGATGATTTGCTTCTGACAGTAAACGTGGAAGCAAATTGAGCAGATTTGCTGTCGAGTCGGGAATTTATTTGTTATCTTAGTTTGATGCGTGCGTTGGGAGTGACCGTTCGGTAATTGATAGCAATTTGCTGTTTTATCAGCAAATTAAGGTCCGCAGTAGTGGTGCCCTAAGTAGCCTTACTTAATAGTAAATACAGCATCTGTATTGTGCAAGCGGCGCGTGATTAGTCGCGCACCTATACGGGTCTGTGCAGGACACAGACACCGTGAAGATCAACGCAAAGGCCGGGCCTACTGCTGAAAGCGAGCTGAACGAGTTCAGCACGGACGCAATTACATTCGTGCAGCGCAGACAAGCGGTCATTCGGTTTGTCCAATATGCAATTGCACCTTGTGTCGATCGACAAACGTTGAGCGCAGATGGCAAGGGCAACATAAATGAATTCAAGAAGGGTTTATTGGTTTGTTAGCTTCTAAAAATCTGCCTAAACGTGTTGTTTCCAACTTTGGAGCAAAAAGCTTGCTCCGCACTTCGACGGACCGTTCACGGCGTAGGAGCGGCACGACAGAGAAACGCCTACACGCTAGCCATCCCATCTAACATGAGTCTCCATCCGCCCTTGCGGCTGAAGCCATACCGTCAGCACAGTCATTCAGCTTGGCTGGCCTTAGTCGGAAGCCAACATCTTTCTCAGCACGTCAAAGCGCTGGAGCAGGTGCCTCAAATGAGTTCCAACCTCGCCATAAGCGCTCAAAGTGGTATTTGAGGCTGTAGCAACCCGAGTAAGGCTGTTCTGTGCATCTATCCCCGGGGACTATCAATGTAATTAAGAGAGTATAATCGAATACTTAGT
The DNA here is from genome assembly GCF_000149755.1 of Phytophthora sojae. Taxonomy (NCBI): domain Eukaryota; phylum Oomycota; class Peronosporomycetes; order Peronosporales; family Peronosporaceae; genus Phytophthora; species Phytophthora sojae. The sequence goes on along the minus strand of NW_009258129.1, from coordinate 1,047,733 downwards.
AGAAGCAACACGACGATCGAGCTCATGCCTTTGGTGCTATTTGCGTAACTAGGGCTCCGCGAAGGCTGGTATAGGAGGATCTTGGTATAAGCCCAGTCTTTATTTTTATCGATTACTTTTCTAATGAGCTACGGTCATCTCCTGCGCCTGCTTCGCAGCCGCACCATCTGCCCGGGAAAAATTGAACTTTAGACTGTAGATGCCAGATATCAACTTGTAACGCTTTACAAATTTTAAAATTGCGAACCTTGGCTGAGATCTGTTTGCAACTTGTAGAAGTTTTCTACTTCGAAGTACTTGGAAATGCAAATGCTTATCTCTAGTGCTATTCCAGCCCGCCTCAATCGTTCTCTTTACTTCAATTCGTTAACTGCTCGAATATATGTACTAATTCATACCAGTGTCGTCGGTTGCACACCGGTTGGATCTGCCCACGCATATAAACCTTTTGGAGGGCCCAGTTCGGCACCGGAGTCGTACCGGTTTCAAAAAAATATACCAGTTAGATATCAAGAGGGGTCATCGTTTGACTTGACGTACCACGGATATAATCCTATTTGGTCTGCGATAGCAGCACTAATGTTGCTTCCTATCCCAGTATAAATAACCTTGCAAATGCACGAAAGTCACTTTCGTGTATATCCTCAGCGCTTTTCGTTCTAGAATCTAGGACCAAAATTCACTTAAGTACCTCGTACTTAAGTGAATTTAAATACGATGTACTTTGCGGGGTTTTGGCTAGAACAAAAAAAGGACCAAAAGTAAATTGGGAGTTGTATCGAAGGAAATAAGATCCAGGTAAGTACGAGGTTGTCATGTATAAGACAATGACTGTTCGAGCGGTGTTACACGATGCGTTACGCGAAAGACAAACGGAACTGCATGTATCCGCGATTGCATAAGATTTGCTATAGCTGATTGGATCACTTCCCCATCAGGCTTGTAACAGCGACACGTCGGGCAGCTACAAGCAAAGCAAAATGGATATGTCATCAAAAACATCGAGCAAATCGGATCCAGTATATCGGTTATATGAGCTCTGATTTACCAAAATTGCTGTAGCACAGTACATACACTAACTGCGTACGCGAAAACCATGCATAATGGAACGTTTACCGTGCGTCTCCTACGGACAAGTAAAACCACCTTTAACTGTGGGTACTATCTATGATAGGGCGACACACTACTGTAGTGCTTTTCTTAACGCTTATAGACATCGAACCATGTATGGTATATATACATATATTACGAACGCCGGCTCCTGTTTCCCGTCGACGTATTGACCGTAATAAGCTGAGCGTCATCAGTGCAAAACTTATTAATCAACGTCTTCTTATTCTTTGAGAAGACGTCGATTAATAAGTTTTGCACTGATGACGCTCAGCTTATTACGGTCAAGCGTAATAGGGTTGTCAGGCAACTGTGTATGGGAGAGCACACGTGTTGGTCGTTCCGCAGGACTCAAACACACGGATGACTGACAAAATCCACCTGGTTCCCCCTGACGAACTGTCCGCCTCGCTACATCTTCTCCAACGTTGTACTAGCCTCGTTATAATAGAAGCTAGTAACAGCTAGCAACTACACTCGTCTCAATACCCTATAATCGCCTCTAATTACCTACGACGCGTAATCCTTGGCGCCCACGTATCTGGTTTCCGGGGCTACAGGGCCTTAGGGTCCACGAAACACCTCATTACGACATATTCCTTTAAAGACTTGCTCATTCTATCCTGCAAGCTCTAGTCGCAGGCCATGAGGTACTTGTACTCCACGAACTACTCTCGCTGCGGGTTGTCACACACCCTTGTCTCTCCTCATTCAGTTTACCCTCAGGGCGGAAACTCTCGGGCTATGGCTGCCAATGTCGGACTGCTTGCGCTTCCCGTCACACGTTCTCGGCTCGCTCACTTTGCTGGGTTGCTTAGACCGTAATGAATACACGGACCCAGCTTGACAAGGTACTTTAAGCACCCCATATCATCTTTCACGCCGCTCACTACCCTTTTGTCTCACCCAACATGCAAAGATAGTTTAACAGGAAGAAGTGCTGTCTTGGGGGAGGGCGTGCGGAACTAAGAGTGCCGCCCCCGCAGTTTAGGCGGATGGAAGCTTCGCGAAGCCTCCACAGCCGCCCTACATCTGCATATCAATTTTAACTTGGTTTCACTATACCTACTGTGAGTCGTACCTACACTGACCTCCTATTGGCTTACCTTTCTACCAATCAGATACACTCACCCCTTCTCTGGCTGCGCGCCCTTCCGACTTGTCATTCCCGAAAAAGACAGAGAACCGCGACGCTTCCGGCTGTCGCCTGAGGAATTAGTCCAACCTCGCTTCTCCTTCGCCTCGGCCTGGTTTTTGGAGGCTTGGATTGGTTCCTTGGGCTGATGGTTGTGTCGCTAGCGGTTTCTACTACTGTCGGAATGCAGTCTCCTGCTTCCGCGCGCTCTGCGTCGCCTCTGGCGACCGCAAATCTCGATGGTCCGTCCATGCTTCCGCCTGGCGCCGCCACGCCGGCCGCGCCGGCAGACTCTGAATGCGCCGCCGCGCTCGCGCAGATTGTCGATGTTGTGGCCGCTGCTGGTGAAGACAGCGATGCTAACTCCGGTCTTGACGAAGAGATGGTGCGTGTGTGGGAAGAATTAGAGCTCACCAGTCGCTCTCCCGGTCTTGGCTCTCCAGACTCGGGCTCGGCGTCCCCGGCGCCGCCGCCTGCGTCGCCAGCACCGCGTGAGGTTGTTGCTTCGGTTGGTGGTTTTTCTCCACCTACGCGCCTCCAGGAGTTGATCTTCATGCTCGATGTGGAAGGGTTGTCTGTCGAGGAGGCGATAGCTGTTGAGCCTGCGCTTGGGGAGACCTTTGAGGCCTCGCCTGAAGATAAATCCAGGCTTTTCGATGATAGTGACGACGATAAAGGCCTGCCTCAGGTTGATCGCTCGCGCTTGCGTCGCGGTGACGAGACTTCGACGTGGCATCCGATGCCGCTTCCTCCGGCGCCCAAAAAGCACCCGTCGAACAACCGCAAGAACCACTACAACCCGAAGAAGCCTTGGGATTACAACACTGAAGTTGACATCGTCCGTGCCTTGGATGTCAGGGGCAAGGCTCCGCACCGTTGCTACTTGGTGGAATGGGAAGGCAATCCGCTACAGCTAAGCTGGGTCTGGATGGAGCAGCTCGACAAACCGTCGACGCGCTACATGGTGAGGATGGTGGACGCTTGGAAGGAATCGGGAGACAAGCGCACCTTCTGTTATCGGTACTCGGAGCGTGATTCCGCGTCGGAGGCTGGTACTTGTTTCATGGATGCTTTCCGCTCGGCCTTGTACTATCTCGGACAGCCGGATCTAGTCACAATGGAGATGTGGGATGCGTGTGAAGACACGCGACCTAGTACGGTGTGTCTCGCGACGACGTGACGGAGTTCTTCAAAGTTCTGCAGCGCAAGAGTGTGTCACTGAACTACGACGTCCTTCTCCGAAACGCTCTTCCAGAGTCAAGTGCCAACATCACGACGCTCCAAGGTGTTTGCCGCAAACAAGCACCCGGTGTTTACGTCGTCAGCGCTGGCCGCAATGATGTCGGGCACTGCTTTGTCGTGGTTAACCATGGTCCGGAGAAGCAACTTCTGGCTCTTGACAATTTCAATGCCCGCAAGAACCCGCCGGTGGACGTTCTTCCTCTGAGTTACCAGCAGTAGATTCAGCACGTGAAATGGATGGCGCAAGTGGAGCTGCAACCAGGATACAAGTGTCGCCACGGCAAGCGCAAGTCGAAAACGCAGAAAAAGCGGGAGAAGCGCATGAAGCAGCAGGTTCTGCAACACGAGGGGATGTAATACGGGAATACATGTAGGCCTTTGAGCCCCCCTTCAGCTGATCCTGCTTCACCGTTTTCGACGCTTCTTTCGCCTTGTAGATTCAAATTCCGCGATGAGATCTGGGACTTGCGACAAGTTCTCCACTGGTTCCCAGGTTTGTTTCTCCTCGCCCACCCACTCCACAAGATATTGGATCCGCCGTTTTCGCGTTCGCTTTGCACGTAATGCCTTGACGATCTGGCCAATGCTGCCGTCCGCTAAGATTACGTCGCTTGGCCTCGACAAGCGAGTCAGCTCCTTGTACGGCTTCAATGACGCAGTGTTGAAGACGGGATGCAGTTTGTTGCCAGCCTGGATGTTGAGCTCGTACGCGTGGTTATGAATCTTCCGCACCATGGTGTACGGTCCAATCCACTTGGGTCCGAACTTGGTGGAGTTGGGCAAGCCGGAGTGCTTCGGGTTCAGATTCTGCGTGCTCAAGTATACCCTGTCACCAACTTCGAAGATCTGCTCAACACGGTTTCGGTCGTAGACGTCGCGCATCCGTTCTTGGGCCTGAGCTAACGCTTCGCGCCAGCGTAAGAGAATCGCCGCCTGTCGCTCGTGAAACTCTGCTCCGCGGCGACTCTTGGGGACACTCTCAAGTTGCTCGGATGCAAGTTGAAGTGGATTCAGCGGAATGTAGCCCAGATCGGCTTCGAACGGAGCAAGGTGGTTGGCACGAAATGACACCGCTTGGTCAACCGATCGACGACGACCCAGATAGAGTCGACGCCCCGCTCCGTTCGCGGCAGATCAGTGATGAAGTCCATGGAGATGGATCTCCAACGCTCGTCTGGAATACTGAGTGGCTCGAGCAACCCAGGAGGTTTCGTCAACCGCGGCTTGTCCCTCCGACAAGGCTCGCAGTCGGCGACAAACTTCTGGATGGACTTCAACATCTTTGACCAGTACCAATGGCGCGCCAGTGTCAAGTACGTACGTTCCGCACCGGGATGGCCTCCGTAGTTGGTGTCGTGACACTCGCTGATAATTGTCTGTCGCAACTTCACATCGTTGGGCACGACAATCCGTGGAGCGTCATCTGCAGGCGTTTGATACCACAGTAACCCGTTCGCTTCGGAGTAGCAGCGGTATTTCTTGTGCTGCTGGTGTTCGCGCTTTGGTTATGAGTCGGATTTGCGTCGCTTGATTGCTGTCAAGATTGCTTGGACATCACGATCTTTCTTGTACGCTTTCTTGATGCGCGTAATCAGCTCCGAGTCACCCGTTACTTCGCTGATCGCGAGGCCGAAGGATGTGTCGTCGAAGCTGGTCACCCGTAAGTCGTGGAAGAACTTCGTCTCCGGTTGTAAGTCTGACCTTCGACTTAACGCGTCTGCGATGCCATTCTTCGCACCGGGAAGGTACGAGAACGTCGGTTGGTATTCCGCAAGGATGTCGTACCAGCGAGCGAGTCGACGGTTGGCCATCTTCTGGGTGAACAGTCCTTCGAGACTTTTGTGATCTGTCTCGACGATGGGTGGTTTGTCCAGGCAGTAGATCCGAAACGCTGCCAGCGCATGAACGATCGCTAGTAGCTCCTGCTGCTGAGTCGGATAGTTGAGCTCCGCCGACTTCATCTTCCGGCTTGTGTACGCTATCGGGCGCTCAACTCCGTCCACCACTTGAAAAAGGACTCCACCGACAGCAAACTTGCTTGCGTCGGTACGCAGATGCATGGGGCTGCTGATATCCGGCAAGTGCAATACTGGCGGGTTGCACAGTCGCCGCTTCAACTCCTTGAAGTTCTTCAGCTGCTCGTCGCTGAGATGAATCTTGGCGTTCCGCTTGTTCTTCTTCTTCAAGAGCGCAAACATGGAGGCTGTCAGAGATGCGTACTCTGGACAGAATCGCTGGACGTAACCTGTCAAGCCAAGGAAGCTGTGAAGCTCTTCTTGCGTCCGTGGTACAGGCCAGTCCTTGATGGTCTGCACCTTAGCTTGACGTACAACTTGTTATCACGCAAGCTGTCAAGTGTTTTCCGCAGTGCGTCCAGATGGTCTTCGATCTTCGGTGACTTGGTGAAAACATAGATGTCATCGTAGAACGACTTCGTTTTCTTCAAGTCTCGAAAGAGCTTCGATGTCAATCTGTGCATCGTTGCTGGCGCGTTGCAAACTCCCATTGGAAGAACGAGATACTCCCAGAGACCGTTCGGCGCTTGGAATGCGGTAAACTTGATGTCTTCTTCCCGCATGCGCACTTGGTAGTACGCGGACATCAGGTCCATCGTGGAGAACCAGTACGCACCGGACATGGCGTCAAGGATGTCTTCCTTCCTCGTCATCGGGATACTTTGACGCACGGTGTTCGAATTCAAGTACCGGTAGTCGTGAACAATTCTCCAGCCGACTGGTTTCCGGACACAGAATGTTGGGGCTGCGTGGGGACTGATGCTTGGTCGAATCAGCTTCTTCTTCACCATGTCTTCGACCCAGCGCACGATTTCACGCTGCTGCTCCGGCGACTGTCGCCACTGCTGCCGGTACATCGCCATATTTGGACCCTTCACATCGATCCGGTGTTCGATGTCACGCTTCTCTGGTAAACCTTCGGGTAGTTCTGGACGAAACACGTTGTCCTTATACTCCATGAGAAGATTGAAAGCTGGATTCTCTCGGAAGGTGTCCCAGTCTGTCTCCAGATAGCGTTGTGCTTTCGCACTCCCAACGTTGTCGGGCTGATCTCGGTGTTGCAGTGAACGTGCAACTTGCTTGATCGTCTCGTTCGACAGCACCAACATGAAGTCAGGCTCGTCGCTCGTCTTGGTCTTGATTCTCAGGAACTTCCGCAACTTCTTGCGCGTGGTGTATTTGGTCTGTATACCACTCTCGTCGACGACTCCCATCGTGAACATCTTCTCCACGGCGTTGTCTCCACCCCTGGTACTGCTGCTTCCATCAGCCTCGACTACAGTACTCTCGTGCTCAGACGTCGCAACGTCGTCGTCTCCAGCTGAACTCTTGCCAGCTTGCGCGTCATCATGTCGTCCGCGGACAACACTTAGGGATTTCTTCTGCACTGCGTCACCAACAACTTTAACCGTGAGCTTCACATCCGTTTCCAGCGCGGCACCTCGACAGGAATCGGGTCTTTTCGCCGACAGGCCTTTCGCCTCGACAGATCTCCGAAGCCCGGAGGTAATCACCGGTCCGCCTTCCTCGATCGGCTCACAGGTCTTCCCTGTTCGCTTCCAGTGCAGAGTCCTCGTTCTCGTTCCTTCGATTCGTCGACCTCTCCAGTCAATATGTGGTTGCATGTCTTCGAAGAATGGTATTCCAAGAATGCAATCGAATTCGTCTGGAATCGGGTAGACGACTGCCACACACTTGTAGGCGTCGTCCAGCCTCGAGACCAGAATCTCTATCAGCAGAATTTCAAGCTCCGCCTCGACAATTTGGTTGTCCCCCAGCTTGACACGAATGTTCTTGTCGCTGAACTTGGTTGTCTGAAGCTTGTGCTCCTCGACCCAACGCTTGGATACGTAGATCGTGGTGGCTCCACAGTCCAACAACATGCTTCGTGTCGCGAGACACTTGTCACCAACACTGATTTCACCTGTTACGGAGAACAGTGGACGTGACTTGTAGACCAGAGGGTTTTCGCACAGAACGTTCAAGCTGATATTCTCAATCTTTGGTGTCCCGGTTACGCTCTCGCCCACGCCAGGACCCTCATTCACTGACGTGGTTCCTCGTTTCCCTGCTTCTCTTGCTCCTTCTTCCAGAGGAAGCAGTTGGCCTTGATGTGGCCAGGCTTCTTGCAGTGATAGCAGGTGCGGCCTTCAGTACGCTTGGAGTCAGACCTCGGTTTGAACCGTCCCTTGCCGCGGAAAGGTTTCCCTTTGAATGGCTTGTCTTGCTTGGGAGCTTGATCAGTGAAGATCTTCCTCTTGTCTTGGCGGGACTGGCGGTCGCGCACGTCGTCCACAAAGTGCGTAACTTCGCACTTGATCGCCAGGTCCATAGCCGCGCTCAGCGTCTCTGGGTTCTCGAACTTGACGTAGCTACGGGTACGAGGCTTGAGACCGTTTGCGTAGCTTAGCACCTGGTCAAGTACACTCATGCCCTCAACTCGGAAGATAAGAGCAGAGTACTCGCCGTTGTAGGTCTCGATGTCCGCCGTTTACTTGAGTCGCTGCAGCTTTTCTCGCAAGACGGCCTGGTAGTTCGAAGCTTCGAAGTGTTGGAGCACATGCTCACGGAAAATCCCCCACGTGTGCTCCTCACTTCTCGTCGTCGATGACCAGTGCAGGAACCATCCTGAGGCCGGCTTTTCCATCGCCGACCCGGCGATACCCGGCAGACGCGCGCTCGCGTCTTCGATTTGGATTCCGTTGATGCGACAGGCGTTCTCGATCTGGAACAGCCATTCGCGAACGTCTTCCCCCCGCTTGCCGGTGAACTTGGGCAGATTGGTGGGCGCTCGCGTGCGCTCTGCCATCGCTTGATTCAGCCGGTCGATCTCGGCTCGTAGCTGGGCGTTCGTCAGCATGGGCTTCTTGTAGTCAGGTTGCTGGGACCAACAAGTGCTACCAGTTTAACAGGAAGAAGTGCTGTCTTGGGGGAGGGCGTGCGGAACTAAGAGTGCCGCCCCTGCAGTTCAGGCGGATGGAAGCTTCGCGAAGCCTCCACAGCCGCCCTACATCTGCATATCTATTTTAACTTGGTTTCACTATACCTACGGTGAGTCGTACCTACACTGACCTCCTATTGGCTTACCTTTCTACCAATCAGATACAGATAGGTACTGCGTAGAATTGCGATGTGCTAAACAAGTGTCGTGGTATCTCTCCAACGTATACTGCTCCTATAGGGCTAAATCTAGACCATCCCTGAGATCAGCTATCGGACGTGACAGAAGAGTTTTCGATCGCCCGGCCAGTCTTGGAGCGAGTGTGTGTAGGTATGTAGTAGTTACCTGGATTCCGCCCCTAACGGCGAGCCCGTTGAGAGTACGAGCGCGGTCTGCGGTCTGCAAGTGACCGAAGGCCGGTGCGGTTTTGGATCAACGCCTCGTATAAAAGGAAACATATATGTTCGTTGCATTTTCACGAGACAAAGTGCAAAAACTCTCTGTCCAAATGCTCGCCATGCCTCGTCAGCAGCAGTTTTATAGTGCGTTCAAAACGGTGCATCCTAAAAAGAGAAAAATGCTCAGGCAAACGTGGCGGGTGCAACTTCACACCGCCATGAAGCTTGAAGGTACGCATGAATCGTAGATATTAGTTTGGCAAAAGAACGAAAGACAAAAAGTGTTGTTGGTATGAGAACCCACGGCACAGCGCGTCTTCTAGACCTTGGCTGCACCCTGCCAGTCAAGAATGTGAGTTGGCGGGCCTTCTGCACCTGCGTGTAGCCACCAGCACGATGAGATCCTTACATGCGCCAAGTTAAGGCACCCAGCGCGAAGCTACGGCGCTCAGCGTCGAGCTACGGAACCCAGCGTCATGATGGTCCTTGGGTGATGTCGCGTGATAGTTCACCAGTAGCTTGGGTCGCTTGGTGCCTTGCTTTATCCCGCTTTTCTACCCGCGAACCCACATCTGCCACACATTATTGTGTACGCGGTCCAACTTTCGGCTATTGAGTCGCCAAACAGGATAGACGCAACTCGATAACGGACATCGTTGGACCTGCCGTCCAACGACTATCCATCTTTTATCCATCTGTTGTCCAACGTTTTCAGTAGAATCCAAAAATTGACGGGTCGCGGAGAAGTCTCAGGGGTCGCCTCCAAGGATCCGGGTCCTTGGCTTTCCTGGGAGGAATCCTCGGGAGCAGGGCTCGGACAAAATAATTATGATAGAATAACTATAGATTTGCATTGCCGGAATAACGGATTATTATTATTATTATTATTATTATTATTATTATTATTGGGATTTCAAGCTTTCCGTAAAATATGATATTGTGTCAATAATAAGTATATTGTGCTTTCACCAGATTTCTGTGCAACATTGACAAAAATGATTTGCAAAAGTCAAGTGATATGGCTTTCATGGTTGTTTCTAGTTTTTATTGCGGTTCACCGTCCAACCGTTGCGTTTGTCCTGGACTCACTATGGTTTGGCCCGGGTGGACGGCGCTGCAAGCGCATACTGGGGCACAGTCTATTTCGTTTGTGGAAATTTCAAATGTTTTAGTGAAAAATTACATCTTACGAAAAGCGGTACAGACGCGCCATGGACAACACGGGCTGGGCCGCGGCCATCAGCCTCAGCTCTTCCTCCTCCAGTTGGCGCGCCTCGATGTCGCGCTTCTTGTGATAGGACTTCCTCGTGCTGGCATTGTGGCGGCTCTATGACAGCAATGGCTCTTCAACGTGGCCAGGGTCGAAAACGAAGGGTGTGCCGGCCGCAGGCCAATCAAGGCTGGTAAGAACATCGGAAAAGAAAAACATGGTACCGGTAATGGTGCCAACGAAGCTCAAGACGGCGGAGACAGTGCAGGCAGCTGGCCATGCTGCCCAGAGATGCAAACGTGGCGGTGGGATATCATTCCGACGAGCGTGGCGCAGTGGTGAGCGCTGGATCGACGTAGGGCGAGACGGAAGTGAAGAACAAGGGTGAACATGGTGAACAAGTGCTGGTAGGACGCGTCGAGGTGGTGGACGCTGAATCGACGAAGCGCCAGGAAGGGGTTGCATATTTCTTATAGCATTTGCATATCTTAAAGTATTCCCTGGCCGGATGCCTTCGTGGTATTTGGTTGGAGTACACCCGTGTATTTGGGCTACTACCGCGGGCACATGCCCAGCAGGACCATGATCCGTAGACGACGCTGCAGCAGTGCGCGGCATTGAGTTAAGTTAGCCGTCTAAACCGAAACAAAATCAAATTCAAGAGGAGGTTGACTTAACTTGTTTCGTGTGGTATCCTGAGCGGAAAACTGGACGCTAGCGCGATAATGCTTTTGATTGAGTCGACGGGTTTGCCATAACCCAGGACCCAGCTAGTGGATGCAACTTGTGGTTCTGTCCTCAGTGAGCGCAGCAATCGCTGGGGGACTGAGCGGAGCAAGATGGTAGCTAAAGGTGGTATATGTTCCTTTACGGTTTAAATTCCAAGTGGTGCATGAATGCACACCGTTTGGAACCAGCGAATGCAGAGCCTACGACTACAGCGCCTTGAAGCTTGCAGCTCGATCGTGCATTGCACCGTGTTTCAAGTACATGCACGGATGTACTGTAATACAGCGCTCCACCGGAAGGGTTGCAATCGCGCGCCATGCCCTCGGCGTCGCCACCTAGGACAGGATATGCCGCGGGGCTTTGTTTTCCCAGTGCACAGATGAGGATGCAGAGGCTCCTTTGCTTTTTGGCGTCGCCAGCGTTGTCTTCGCATTTGTGCTCCCTGCGCTAATCCCTCGCGGCAGCTCGCGGTCTCCCACTGTCACGACCCGCACATTACACGTGGCAGCCTTCTTGTCACCTGCGGCGACGGAGACGAGCGCCAGTATGGGCCTTGTAGGCTACAGCAAACGCGGGCGTATTGCTAATATGCTGGGAGTCGATACGATGCATTACATGTATGAAGTTCCTGATAATACAGCAACAGAGAGGCCGCCAAGCTTCAACTTGGTGCAAGATCGCGGGGCACAGGCAGGGCCGGTGCTGCTGCGACTCGGCCCAACCTGCGAGGTCGGCCGTGCCATCTTGCTGCTCGTGCCTTTGGCGGTGCTGCCGACCGAAGTGGGAAGCGCAACGCTCAGTCCGCGCCACGGCACGCCGCTGGTGACATAAGGCGGCCGAGGCTCTTCTTGGAGCCCCGGCCATCCAAATGGCCGTCCAGCAGAAAAGGGAGCATTTCGCTCGCGGAGGTGCCCGCGGCGCCGTGCACGAGCCGAGCGGCGAGACTCCGCAGAGCTCCAGAACAAGAGCGCGGCCACGGAGATGGAGGGAGGCCGCGGGCGGCACCGCCGCGCGCGAACGAATGCGGAGGTCCTCAACCAAAGTGTCCTCCGGCATTGACGAGCGCGTGCACGAGCGCGGACGCCGCTCGTACAGTACGGAAAGGTCCGCCACGCTGGCCACGCTGCGCCAGCCCTTCTTTGCATTCCGGAGCTCGTCACCAAGATCGCGATGACGGCAGCCGCAGCGGAGACCGCACGCCCAAGCAGCCCTCGACCCATGCTGCTGCGCACGAGGGCAACCTGCAGTGCAGGTCCTGCACACGACGATCGCCGCCGCCGCCACGCCCTGCCGACGGCGGGCGATTGCTAACCGGGGGTGGGCCTTCCGCGCTCTCTGCAGGCCGCAATACGGACCAGCGGATCTCCATCGCCGATCCTACGAGCTGGCGCCGCCTTCACCCACCACAGCGTCGTCACCGAGGCTCGGCCCGAGCGAGACGACCCCGGGTCTCGAAAACCACGTGTATCCGCCAGAGGCAGGCGTGCTGCGATACACAAAGAGCCGGGGCGCCGTCACCTCATCGAACAGGAGCGAGCTCCGCGAGCGTTGGTGCCGCACTCACAGCACGCTGATGACCCGGCAGCAGGCCAGCGGGCTGCAGCAAGGTGCTACGGCGCCGTAGGGCAGTGCCCGCATGGCGTGAAGCTCACGGACAGCACGCGGCAGGCGCTCAACAGCAGGATGTCGGCCGGGCCATGCGGTCGCGCCGCACTAATGAAATGCCGGCCCGGCCCGTGCACGCCGTTAATCCGTCGGCCGCGGTTTCGTTCGGCCAAGTGCCTCGAGTCGAGGTCGAGGCTCGGCCTCTGGCTCTTCTCTCCGTGAGTGACGGCGCGCTTGCACCTTTGGCCCTGCCACGCCGAACTCGCGCGTTTGAAATGTTGAAATGGCCACGCTGCTCGACGAAAGGCGCCGCAGCGCGAGCTGTCCGCACCGGCCGACCGTCGGCCAAGCCAGGACGCTGCTGGCAATGACAGGCATGCAGGCAGCATTGACGAAAGCGTTTTTCGCGCCGAGAAGGGCCATGCAGGCACCGAAATGGCCCCGTAGAGGCTCGAGTTTGGCTTGGCCAAACTGCAATCACCGCGATAGGCATGCGGCGCTGCTTCAACAGCGGCGGCGGCGGCGGCGGCGGTGGCGCGTCCAAACGCTGGTGCAGGACGGAGTCCGTCCGACGGACGGCCAGCCCATCGTGCAGGAGCGTTGCTGCTGTTCTCGAGGAGCGACTCGGGGCAAAGCATACAGTGGCGCCGTTAAATCGGCGCTGATCCTTTGCGTTTGAATCCGGCCAATGGGCGGGCTTCGCGCGCATTTTGGGGCGCGCGCATTGGTTGATCCCGCGCCTGCTCTCTCGTCACGCATCCGACCAGAAACCGGGCTGCGCAGGGATGGGCTTGGGACACGCGAAGGGATCGGAAACCGTCTGCTCGCGCCGGGGTTGTACCTTTGCGACCGCGTCGCGCGCCGCCGATTGGAGGGCCGGCGCCCAGATGGGGGGGCTGGGCTGGTTGATTGATTTCTCCGGGCTGCCTGCATTTAGCCCGGCTAACTTTGGGCGGGGTACAGCGACGGCAGCAGCGCTGGAGCTGGGGCTGGAATCTCTCGGGTCGACCCCCGCGCTGCATAACTGCCATATCAGTTGACACGCGTCTCAAGAGAACGGGCAGCGGGCCCCGTCCCGTCGTGAGCGCCCTTCTCGGCGCCCAACAGGCGGAGACTTTTTTGAGTGGGGCACTCACAACCGGACGCATTCAAATTCCGGTCGCAGCTGCTCCCCTACCCGCGCGGCTGTCCCTTTTTTCCCGCTCCTGTGCAAGAACGCGAGGGGGGGGCCCTTCAAACCGGGCCAAGCCGAGTGAGTGGTCGTCCTGCGCTTACCATTGTGTTTCCTACCAGGCCGTTGGTACTCGCCCGTGGTGCCTGTCTCCGCCAAGGCCCCAAGTATTTTTTCTGCCGGAGTCGGGGCAGTTAGTTTTATGGCCTCCACGTCCGCGTCCTCGGCGTCCCAGTCCAGCAGCACCGCCGCCGCCGCCATGCAGCCGCAAGATCCCGCCGCCGCCGCCGCTCTCGAGGCCTCCTCGGCCGCTGCGCAGGCCTTCAGCTACGACCCGGCCTCCTACCAGCAGTACGCGCAGGAGCGCGCGCTGCACGACCAGGCCGTGCACAGCTCCATGGCCGCCGTCAGCGGCTCCGCGCCGGCCACGCAGCCCAAGGCCGAGCCCGTCCCGGCCCCGAACTCGCGCTCCAAGATGGAGGCCACGTCCGCCAGCACGTCCCCCACCAGCGTCACGAAGGTCCAGACCGCCTCCCCCGCCACAGCCGCTAACGGCGCTGCCGCCAAGCCCGCGGCCGCGGCTGCTCCGGCCCGTAACGAGTCGCTCAAGTCCAACCGCCTCTGCACCATGCCCGGCTGCACCAAGCGCGTGCGCTCCAAGGGTCTCTGCAAGGCTCACGGTGGCGGCCGTCGCTGCATGGTCGACGGCTGCGAGCGCAGCAGTCAGGGCCAGGGCCTCTGCATCCGCCACGGCGGAGGCAAGCGCTGCACGCAGCCCGGCTGCACCAAGGCGTCCCAGTCCAACGGCCTGTGCAAGGCCCACGGCGGTGGCCTGCGTTGCCAGAGCCCCGGATGCACCAAGAGTAGCCAGGGAGGAGGTTTCTGCCGCGCCCACGGCGGTGGCCAGCGATGCGAGAAGGAAGGATGCAACAAGGGCGCCCAGCGCGGGGGATTCTGCGCTGGCCACGGTGGCAGCCGCTTCTGCCAGCACCCGGACTGCACCAAGAACGACCGCGGCGGAGGCTTCTGCGCCGAGCACGGAGGCGGCAAGCGCTGCGACCACGCCGGCTGCAACAAGCCCGCGCGCAAGAAGGGCAAGTGCTCCTACCACGCCAACGCCGCCAAGGGCAAGCTCCCCAAGGACCAGCTCGCGACGGCCGGCATGCCCGGTGCTTCTCTTCCTCAGCACATGATGGATATGCGACAGATTACTACGCCGACGTTCGCAATGGGTGTCAAGGATTTGCGTGACCCACACATCGCCGGCCAAGTGGACTCTCGCGCCGCGTACGTGCAGCAGCGAGTGGAGATGGACATGCGCTACAAGGGCTACGAGGCGCCGAACGCCGGCCAGTACCTGCAGATTCACGCCGACCAGCGGTCGTACGAGCCCATCAGCCTGCAGCAGGCTGGCGGCGCCGCGCGTCACTACATGCCGGTGGACAACAACGCTCTGCCGCCCGTATCCGGCAGCATGTACAAGCCCGCTGGTACCATGGAGCGTCAGGCTTACGCGCCCCGCACCGCCGAGCAGATGAAGAACCCGTACACGCAGCACTGGGCCGCCAAGCCGGAGCTGCCCCAGCACCACCCGGACGGAAGGGTTGACTATTTCGAAGTGAACAAGGAGCAGCAGCAGCAACAGCAGCAACAGCCGAACCACCACCTGCCGTACCCGGCCCAGTCGACGCAGTACCACCACCACCTTAGCGCCGCAGACTCCGCCGCCGCCGCCGCTGCGGCCTACGGTCAGCAGCAGCAGCAGGCTCCGCGTGGATACTACACTCAGCAGTCCGCCCAGGCCCCCGCATCCAGTGAACAGTCTGCGTCCCAGCAGCAGCAACAGCAGCAGCAGCCCAACATGATGTATTACTCGGCCAACGGGTACCCGCAGCACCAGATGCACAACCTGCAGCAGCAGCAGATGCAGATGTTATAAGTCCAGCGACGCCGCTGTGCAGTCGCTGGACGCGTCTGCTTCTCGAGAGTCGCGCGATATGAGACGAAGGTGACGACGGACCAAGTGCGAAGCGACCGGATTCTGACTGCACTGCGCTGCAAGGCAGTAATAGAGATAGAAACAACCCGCTATGGATCGGAGCTCCTCGCAGTCGAGGAAGCGGCAGAGAAGTGTTTTCGTGCCGTCGGATTTGGGAACGTAGCTTCCCTCCCAACCAGTTTTGACACCAAGCTAAAGGAAGCAATGAGCAAGAACGAGCATTATCCACTTAACCGCGTTTTGTCTTCCGACCTGAAGCGCGTCGACCTCAGGTGTCCGCGCAACTGTAGGTGCTCTTGTCCTTGTGTTCGATCGCGTGTACAGCGGCACGGCCACATCTTGGTGTCTTCATGGTGCAAAAGCCTGCCGGCGTCATCACCTCGCCCTTCTCTTGGGGCGGAGCAGGGGCTCACGAGTTCCAGAGGACGCAACGCAAAGTGCTGGCACGTCTGAAGTGGACAGCTCTAGGTCACATTGCACAAGCTAACATTTCGGCTCTAATAGTTACGGAGTCACAAGCTACGAGCTGCTCCGACTGTACTCCGTCGGCGTGGACGCTCGTCGCGCGAGCAGCGCGGCCTCGTCCTCGTCGTCTTCGTAGCTGCTGCTGCTGCTGAGGTCCCCCGCTTCGTGCTGCAGCCTGGCGGTGAAGCTGGTGGCTCGTCGTCGGGGCGCTACGGCCGCGGGGCGTCGTCGACTGGGGCTGTCTATTGCTACAGCGGCCGTGGGGCCCCGGACGTCTTCCAGCTTGGCGTTGCGGGCCGCGCCGCCCCGTCTCGACTGCAGCTTGGCCTGCAGGTAGGTCCCAATGGCCGACGTGGGCAGGTGCAGCGGCCCGGGGGACGAGACCCGCGGCGAACCGGCCTCCTGGTTGTCGTCCAGCGCCACGCGGAAGCTGCCCTTGCCCGCGTAGTAGTGGCGGTAGCACTCGACGAGCTCGTGCTCCATGCCCGCGTAGGTCTCCAGCAATTGCGCGGCCGACGCCTCGTTACCCGGCTCGTAGACCTGCAGCAGCCGCGTGAGCTCCGACCGGTAGTCGCTCGAGTCCCGCTGGTTGTCGCGGCTGCTGCTCTGCGGACGCATACTGGGCTACTGGAGGAGATCTTGAAGAAGTCGAAATGGACGCTGCTGAGCAGCCTGTAGCCGACCAATTCTATATTTTTTTCTCGAAAACGGTTTTTTCCACGGCTTTCGATTCCACTTCAACTACTCTAGACCATGCTGCTACATGTGCCGTCAAGGTGTTCGTTCGCCCTGGGAGATCCTGGCATCTGTCTGTGCGATTTGTCATCGACTTAGATGCGTGACCCATGTCAATTTTAGTGCTGGCCCTGAGCTTCACGCAGCAACGTCTGGAAGCACCGGATCAGCGTGGCGATGCCCGTTCGCAGCCCCTCGTCTCGCTGAGGGGGAGCTGGTGTCGTGGCGTGGGCGAAGTCGATGAGGCGGATGTCGGCTGCGTGCGATTCTGGTCCGGCCTCGCCGTCGTACAGGAACAGGAAGGAGCTGGCGATGAACTCCGTCCCTTGCTGGTCGTCGAACCACGACTTCAGCTGATCAAGGCGATGCAGAAACTGAAGTAGCAGCAAGCAAAGGAGCGTTAATACTGCAGCACCACGTCAAGTCTCGCTACAACACCCCGCAGCTAAACGTACCGCTTCCAGCAGCTTGACGGTCTTGGCCGTGTCTTCCTGCGGGAAGTAGTTTCGGAAGGCTGGAACAAGCTCGTCCACGGAGGCGATACCGCGACCAAAGTGCTTGTCGAACTCAATGTAGCCCCTCTTCTTCGGGTCGAAGACCTTAATGCCCTGAATACGGAAGCCAACCGTCTCCTGCAACGGGAACTTGGACTTCTCATAAGCGATCTTCTCGGCCGACGCGTCGTCTTCGTACGACCGGGTGCCCATCTTGACGTCCATGATGCACGGCCACTGCCTCCCCCACGTCAAGTCTTCCAGGGCCAAATAATCTGCATACAGCAGCAAACTCAGCGCATAAGCTTACGCAGTAAATCGCGCGGCCCTCAACTCCAGCCACGTACGTCCAGGGTGCAGTCCATTGACCTCTTGGGCGTCCTCCACTTCACGGACCACCACCGTCCCATGATACTCTGGTAGAAATTGCCTCAGCGCTGCGAACTCTGGCGGGTCCTTCTCTGATACGAACACGCGCTCGTAGAAGTCGCGCTCGCGCTCCCCTCGCTGTTTGCTCTGGAAAGGCTTCAAGATGCGGCCGTTGTGCGACTTGAGACCTGGCAAATGCAGCGACGGCGCGGCAAAATTTACAGGCATTTAGCGTTGTAGAATAGATCCTCATCAAGCACAAATGCTGCGCGGCTTCTTACTCGTCTTGGACGTAGCGTGCCCGCCCACTTGGTGCGCCATCTCCACGAAGCCCCGCACATCCATGGTGCTACAGAAGCTCCTTTTGCGTCTACAGTTTGTACTATTTTGTGAAATAGTCCGCCGGATTGGCCTCTGACTCAGATTTGTGCTCCCTCAAACGCGAAGTCAGTTGCAAATTGACAAGCATGGCTCGAATTCTGGTGCTGGGTGGGACCAGCTACGTGGCGCAGTTCCTGCTACAGCGCGTACTGCAGGACGATGCGCTTCGAGTTGCGAGTGGAGACCAATTGGGGGAAATATCAGCAGTGGCGTGCACTATTCGCAGTGAACCGTTCTCGCCACTCCCTGCTGGGTTTGTGACGGCGGGGTCGGAACCCGCAGCTCGAGCGGTGCGAGTGTACTGGCAGGTGGATATTGTGGACGAGGAAGCTCTGGAGAAGTGCGTCCAGGACTTCCATCCGACGGTGGTCATTAATTGCGCAGGTATGTTAACCCTTGATGTTGGGTAGGAATGCTGCAAGTATCTAATTTATCTATTGTGCAGCAATTTCATCGCCTGCAGTATGCCAGAAGGACCCGAACAAGGCGTGCGCTGTCAACGAGGTATTCAAAGCAGAACTACCTTGAATAATGAGGTGTATATCTTACTTTGTCCTGACTGTTTTTGTATGAAGCCTCGAGGTGTGGTAAATTTGCTGGAGAAGCTTCCGTGGCGAACCCGCTTCGTGCACTTTTCAACGGACTTCGTCTACGAAGGAACTCAAGCGTGGGGTGAAAGCTACGAGGAAGACGCTGCTGTGTCCTCATCGAAGCTGTCGGTGTATGGGGCCAGCAAATTGCGCTTCGATCAATTTCTCTTAAGTGGTCATTGGTCGGCGAATTTCGAGTTTCTGGTGCTTCGCATCGCGAACGTTGTTGGACCAGTAGCTCCTGTGTTCCCGAACAAGAGTGCACCTAAGTTCATGCAGTGGCTTCATCAGCAACTCTTCCAACCCGAGACTGCTGACGTGCCTCTGAAACTCTGGAGTGACGAGTTCCGCTCGTATCTCTACATCCACGATTTGGTCTCCATCCTATTCAAGTTGCTGGCGACCAACGCTAACGCATCCGCTACACTTGTGAATCTCGGTACGTTTCCCTGCAGAGGCATCTCTGTACATATCTAATGACGCGCTCTACTATTTGCAGGTGGCTTGGAGGCGCTTTCGCGCGTCGAACTCGCTCGTCGGTATATCGCTGCCGGTGCGAAGCATCATGTCAGCGCAGTTGCTACCGTAACTCGGGCGATTGAGCCGACAGCTCGGGCACGAGTTGACCTGGGATACCCTTCACCACTCAACACAAAGCTCAGCACAGCACGCCTCGCTCACCTACTACCAGATTTCGAGTGGACGTCAACGGATCAAATACTAGACGAGATCAGTTGTAGTATTCTTGCTTGAAAAGAAAAGCTGCAATGCTATTCGTTCAAGACATTGTTCCTTCGTAGTTGGGTAACAGTGAGGTAAAGAAGAAAAGATTAAACGGCGTCACCAAGAACTCGTCAAACCTACAAGAAAAAAACGCGCCCCACTCGCGCTGGTCGCAGATAGGCATCCCATTACTGGATCTCCATCACGTTGCCCATACTCTGCCGCGCTTTCTCGAAAGCTTGCTCGATGGGGTCCTCATCACTGCTTGACGTTGGCGAATAGACGAAGGCTGCATCGCACAGGGCAATGGCATTACACGCTTCACTTGGACTCTTCCCCTCGCGAATCAGCGACACCAGCTCATCGAACTTGGAAGAAAGCGCATCACAGCGCGCAAGTGGCGGCAGAACCGTGCACATTGTTTCCAAGGTCACCTTCGCCTCGTGAAGCGCCTTCTCGTTATCCTTGGCATACTTCAAAAGCTCGGCAGTGTACTCGCAGAACAGGCAGCCCACCGACATCGACTTTTCCTCCGGCACTTCCTTCACCGCTGTAGGCTCACATGCAGCGATACGCGTGCAGATCGTCTCTACATCTTCGTTCTTCTTCAGCGAATCGATGATCACGTCCTGGTGCTTCATCAGCAGCTCGCACTATTTCAAAACAAGACACCACGTAGTCAGTACACAATTAAATCTGAAGATTCGTACTTCCATCTTACCTCGCTAGAATTCGGGATCAAACGGCAGATGGAGTTGATCTCGCGCTCAAATGTGGCCAAGCTTTCTGTACGGGTGATCAGAGACGCCAGCAGCAATGTGTTCTGCTGGCACGTTGTGCATTTCGAGGGCAGGAAATCTGACCCCTTGAAGTCAAGCAGACCCGACATCAACGAGCTCGAATCTTCCAAAGCCGTACAGAACTTCAATGCCTGGCAAATCTCTTGGGGCTCCTTTCCGGCTTGCAGATCAGTCACAGCTTCGTCGAACATCTTGAGGTCATCGTGACACTGCCGCAACATAAACATCATACCAGCGCCGTCAGAACTTGCAATCTAACTTTGAAGCAGTGCTCCGCTTACCATATCGTCGGCAGGAAGGAGTTGGCACACGATTCCAGCCGCCTCACGCATTTCCTTGACTTGTTCCGGCTTCTGGTCAAGAGCGAACTTGAGCACAGTAACGACACCACTGCAGTACGCGCATGTGCTGCTTCCCTTTTCGGCACTTCGAACCGCAATCATATCAGAGGAAGGACCCGCAAGCTTAGCCATAGCAGGGTTCGTGTCGGTCGTGCAATATTTCAGATCGTGACAGATTGCCTTGGGCTGTTCGCCCTTCTGCAGAGAGTCAACCACAGTATCGAACTGCTTCACGAATGAGTGGCACTACAATAGCAAGCATTCAGGGAACAGAACAAACGATAATCATTAGAATACGAAAGTCTGCGAAGAGGTGGGATGAAACATACCTGGTTGTCGCTCGGGAGCATTCCACAAACCACGTCAGCAATTTGCCGGATCTCCGTAATCTTGCTGGGGTCTTCAGCCACAGCCACCTCAATGACGGATGCCACTTGCGTGCAGAAGAAGCATCCGTCAACTGACACCTCCATCGAGTCTTTCACCATTTGCACCAAAGCCGGGTTGAAAGCGGATAGATCGGCATCGGAGGCCGGCAATGCAGCCGCTGCAGCAGTGCAAAACTTCAGCTCCGTGCAAATCGCCTTAGCGCTCATACCCTTGGTAACTGAGTCGATAACGAAGTCAAACTCTTTCACGTACACGTGGCACGGATTGTCCGAGTCGAGCATATCGCAGATCATGTCCGCATACGCGCGAATCTGGCGGATGTTCGCACCGTATTGCTGGAGCGCAATTTTGGCCACAGTAGTGGCGAATTGGCAGTAGGAACACTGCGTAGCATTTCCAGGCGGCCATTGCGAAGCCACGACCACGCCCTTCATCTCATCAGCGATGGAAAGCGCACCCTCCTGCCAGCCTTCCGTTTTGTTGCAGACGCCAAGCGACTTGCAGATTTCATGAGGGCGCTTGCCCTCCTTCTCCATTTCCACAATCTTGTCGAAGTTCTTGTCGACAACATCGCACTTACAGTCAGACGGAACCAGTTGGCACACGTTGGTCAGGATCTTCTTCACGATCGGCAGCTTTTCGGGGGACGTGTGGTTAACATGGTGAATAACAATGGCCACGCGCGAGCAGAAGAAGCAACTGCCGTGGGGGTGTGGGTGGGGAGGATGCGGAGGGTGTTCACCACCATGCATCATGTCTATTCTGCCATGACGACCGTGACGGCCGTGATGTCCCCCGGGTCCCATCATACCCACGCGGTGGTGCATTCCAAGAGGTCCGTTTCGCATCATACCCACACGAGGGCTTTCATCCAATTGTGGGGGTGCGTCCAAACTTTCGGCAGAGCAATAGTTCAGCGCCTTGCAAATGTCACGAGGGTGCACGCCCTTCTTCAGCGAATCAATCACAGTATCCAACTGGTTGACATACACGTGGCAGGGACTGTCATCGCCCAGCATACCACAGATCATGTCAGCGTAGTCGCGAATCTGGTCAATCTGCTCGGGGGCCTCTTGCATGATAACCTCCACAACAGTCGTGGCAGCATCGCAGTAGACGCACGTTTTGTCGTCACCGAGCATTTCGGATGGGGGCATTCCATGGCGAGGCTTCATGGGGCAGAACTCCATGCTTCCACAGATCTCGTGGGGATGCTGACCCTGCTGAGCCAGCTGAACAATGCGATCGAAGTTGGCTTCCACTTCTTGGCATTTAGCCTCCGGCGACGCCATTTGGCACACATTCCCCAGCACAGCCTTCAGCGCCGGAAGCTGCTCCGGGAAAAGGTTGTTCACTTGGTAGATGACTCCAGCCACACGAGTGCAGAAGAAGCACGACTGGTCGTCCTCAAAGAAGTCAGGGGTGACCAGAGCTCCGTCTTCAACCGTCTCGAGCTCTTCAGGAGTCGCAGACGCGTCTTCAATCTGGCTGGCGCTGCCGCTGTCCGACGAACACATAGCAACCTGTGCACACACCACCAGCGGATCCGTACCGTGCTTCAGCCAGTCCACGATGGCGTCGTAGTTCTTGAGGAACGTGTGGCACATGGAGTCCGCCGCCATGGCGTCGCACAGGTCCCCGATGATGGCTCGGACCTGCTCCACCTGCTGCACCTCCTGCTCCAGCGCTTGGTCCACCATCTGCACGAGCCTCTGGCACAACTTGCACGACAAGTTGTCCGTCCCCTCCAAGTCCGAGACCGCCGACATGGCGTCGCACACCTCGTCGTCCGTCTTGCCCTCCTGCAGGAACTTCTTCACCACGTCCTCCGCCTTCAGCACCACGTTGCACTGCCACACAGAGAACACCAATCAACACCAATCAGCATCTCCCCCCTCCTCTCCACTCCAACCACAGTATTAAATGCCCTCTCACCTGCTCGATGAGCTCCGGGCGGCCGAGATCTTCGCACGAGGACTCGCTCCAGAGCTGCAGCGAGACCGTGCCGAAGGCCGAGCGGAAGTACTGCATCAGCGTCTCCGCCTGCTGCTGCAGCGCGTCCTGCTCGTGGATCTTCTCCAGCGCCTTCAAGCACGCGCGCTTCCTCTCCAGCGCCGGGTCCTCCGGCTCCTCCTCTTCAATCAGCACGATGCGCACAGTGGCGTCTTCCGCCTCCTGGGGCGCCCCCAGGCTGAAGAAGCGCTGCAGCATCTCGCTCGAGCGCTGGAAGTGCTCGTTCAGTGCCGCCATGAGGCCGGCCGCTCCATCATCGTCACGCTCGTGGTCGCAGGGCATGGCGGCGTTCGGTGCCCGCATGCCGTGGCGCATGCCGCGCTCGGCGCTCGCGACGGCCGCCAGGCTCAGCAGCAGCGGCAGCGCGCGCATCTTTCCTCGTCCTTCTCCTCCTTCTTCAAGCTGGGCGAATCCTTGTTTGAAGGCACCTGCGTGTGACTCCAAGGAAGAGGACGGATGGCACGGCTCGGGATGTTGTGCGCATTCCCCTGTGTTTGACTGACTCTTACTGAAAGAAAGTATAAAGGGGATGGTCGGGTGTACCAGCTGTACCAGTCTGACGTTGCATGATGGCTCGGTATCAGGTGGAAGAAGGGGGGTCGCCTCTAATGAGTTCGTCGCGGAAGGAATGCTGGTACTAGTTGAAGTGACGGGTCAATCAGATTCGTTGCACTGCAACAGATCCTTGCTTGATCAAAGTCCGAGTATTGATTCTCTATTTCTATCTCTATCTCTATTGGGGCTGGACCCTCAACAGCCTAGCCCCTCCATTCTAAGGTTATTTAACTCACATCGAGCATCGCCGTGAGCTGCAAGCTGCCGCTTTGGGTAGATCGAGGCACCCACAGCACCAACGAACCTCCTCCCGTGCCTGGAAGGCCAAGAAATCCAGGACGCCATCGGTCAAGATACAGCGTCTTGCCTCCTAGTGCAGTCCCGTTTGATCTCCACGTAACAGTCTCCCCAGCCGGGACCTTCACCTCATCGATCTTGTAGCCGCCAGACTTGATGTTCACCCTCACATCCTCCGTGTCCACACTCTTGAACGTGATGGTGATGGAGTCATCGCCACTCTTGGTCCAGCTGCCGCTGCTGTTCTTGAATGCCTTTCCGACCGTCTTCAGACCGAGCGCGTCCTTCGCACTGCCGTCGTCGATTTCTCCAGTGAACTTAGTAGGGCCGCAAATGGTCTGGAAGTACTCGGACACGACTCCGACGATGTTTGTCAGGTCCCAAGCCGCGTAGAACGTCAGCGCCTTGTCCGCGATCTTGTAAGCGTAACTCTCAGCTGAAAGAAGGGTCCCGTTGTGGCTGGTACCCGACCGAATCAAGTCGTCCATGATACCCCCGAAGCTCTTGCGCAGCGTGTCCCGTGTCTGATAAGCCGATTTCTCGTCCGATTCCGAGACGAGCTCCTCCATGCAGTTGTTGGTCACGGTGGGGATCTCGTTGAGGACGAGGTCCGACTGGCTCATGGCCACGCGAATGTCGGCCTCAGAGATGTCTGGGTCTTGCTTGCGTAGGTTGGCTACACTCATCCAGGTGCGGTCTAGCAAGCGCTTCATGTTGTATCCGCACGTTGAGTTGGACTCGAGCGCAGACTGAAGTGAAGAGATATCGTCTTGGTCCAACGATTTCATCGGCTTGTCCAGTGTCACCTTCTTCATGAATGCCATGAATGTGGCCCAGCTGCCCACAATCCCGTCGGTATTCGTCACGATTTCCTTGACAAACAGCTCGACCGTGTTGGTGATTCTGTCGGTTGTCCTGATGCTCTCCGACACGTGGATGCCCAAGCACATGCAGATCGTGATCGGGAGGTCAAAGACCACGTTGTCGGTTTGGTACAGAACTGTTTCCAGATACTTCTCTGTCGTGTGCGGATTGGACACTTTGATCGTGCGGACGAACTTGGCCAGCTGCTTCACCAGATTCATCGTCTCCTTGCCGCATTTGAAGGCAGTACGCACAGCATGCGCCATCAACTTGAACTCACCGTACAAACCGAAGGTGGCGAGGGACAGCCCCGAAAAGGCGATGACCGAGACCTTCGACACGACTTCAAGCGCGCAGTCGTCGTTCTGCCGGATGCACTCCATGTCACACCTGACGGGGTATGCCAGCGGACATTCGGCCCAGCAAATGTTGTGACGGTTGTCGTACTCGAGAGGACATGTCTTGGCAATGTGGGCTTCGCGGTAACACGCTGTGTCGGGGGCACTGCCGAGGAAAGGACCTACCCAATTGGTGTACGTAGATTTGATCGTAGAAATGGTGTTGCCACTGGTAGACCCCGACCCAACGACTGACCCGTCGTCTGTGCTGTCAATGGAATCATCGCTGTCGAGGCTTGCATCGCCATCGCCACTGTCGTGGACACTCATACTGTCATCGCTTTCTGAGGATCCGTTGTCGTTACTGGAGGACTCGGTGAAGTGGGTGGTTGTTACCGCAATAGGATGCAGAAGAGCTGGCTGGGTGGAGTTTCTGGTGCCATCGAAGGTGTATGTCTGCGCGTTCGAACTTGCGATGCTTGAACTCAGCAGAAGAAGAACTTGGAGCAGCCGATGCATTGTGGTTGACGGGATTGGGCGACGCGTCTCGTAGTAGAAGCTTTCCTATCGAGGAAGGCCCGAAAATGAAAAGTGAGGATACTGTACATCCTTCCTTCTTGGTCGCAAAGGTTTGCTGCAATGAGGCAGAACCTCTAGTCTACTCGCTGTTCGTAAAACAACCTCACCACAGCGGAAACTACCAGTTGCCATTCAGGTTTGTTTTAAGCTTACCAGAATCTGTATCTCGCAAAGCTGTTTGGATTGGCCGATATAGTACATAGTGTATGCCTGAATAATCCAGCGAACGTGGACCAGCTCACGCGCGCCGTGTCTCCTGAAAGTTCGACTTCGTCGTCGATTCCGGTGCAGAGCCCAACCTGCAAGATAGTTCCCTTGGATCCTTTGTCAGATCATCTTCGCTTGGTTGTACGACTAGCAGACTCTAGGACTGTACCAAGGGGATACCAATGGGCCCAAAGCAGTCGCATCGAGGTACGACACGCCACAGCGAAGGCCGGACAGCGATTACTTGCCACCGGCACTTTGACACTTTGTGGGTGCGCGTTCAATCATCGACTCAATGTGCAAAAAGACGCAAAGTTCAGGATTGATAATTCAGATGTGTTAACATCGGTTGCTAGTCGCTCCGTCGCTGTGCCCGTCTCATGCGGCGAGCAGGGACCATAGCGAGCAGCGTCACTCGCAGGTGAGACTTGTTGAAATCACGTTTGATGGTTAGTGGGCGGTGGCATCGTATATGGAATAGTTGTTGCTAAAAACACCATTGATATCGTCTTTTAGTCGTTTCTACAGTACCAATTTGCCTGCAAGTCAGCGGGAAGGAGATTAGAACTTGATTACAATCTCCAGACCCTACCGCTGTGTCGTTCAGTTTTGGTAGGGGAGACAACTGAGACGCGTCCGCAGAGCCTGTCTTTCGCCAGCTAAAGCTGCGCGCGAGGTGTAAAGACGTTATTTCGCGAGAAAACTGCGCCAACAGAGTGCAAATGACGAGGAAGTGATCACAAATTTAGTTCGTAGGGGGATGTGCAAGCAATTAATGAGCGCGAACAACGCCACGTTTGTGCGTCTCATCGATGCCGGACAATGTGCTCGCCGCGCGTACAGGCCGCCGGATGGAGGATTCCCACCCTCGAGTAGACGATGCTAGCGTAGAGGACCTCTGGAGAGGAACGATGCAGGCATTCATGCACCGCGTACCCCATAGACTCTATGGGGTACGCGGTGCGAAAAAACAACGTAGGAAAGCGATGAAGCCATTACAAGAAAAATCCTTACTACAGTAATTCCTTGGAAAAATACTGTTGGCATTGCTCATGAATAAATTTTAGCCAAAGACTGTATAAGTCGAAGGCAATGGGAAACGTGCTTAGCAATTGATTGCTTCTTCCATATTGGTGCTATCTGTAGGATCAAACCTTAAAATAAGGGAAAATGGCACGCATAGTTTGCCCGTTTACTAAAATGTCACGATGGGTACAGATCGTACTAAAATGCCACGGTCACGAAACTTTCGGAAGGTCACGAACCGCTCATTCATGTGCGGTTGGAACGCCGGTGTCTGGTACGAAAGGAGCGATGGAGGACCCAGTTTTGACGATCGAACTCTGGACGGAGGTTCAGCTGGCATGGTGTTTGCAAGTAAGCAATATTTCCTCACTGCAGTACTTGTGACCAGCGTGAAGGGTAGATTCAATGCGAAAGTCTTCGAGAATACTCGGTAGGCGCGACCAAGGCAAAGCTTGCCCATTAATGATTCGATCGGAATACCTACAAGTCATCGTCGTCCTGGAAGAGAAGATATGCTCGTGCTTGCAATTTCAAGACAGTATTCACGCCGTTCAGCACAATAGTTCTCAGCCAAGACATGGATGCGTTCGTGGATCGCGCCTACTTGACAGAGTTTTTGCCGGGCACTCACAAATTTGTTGATCACGTGAAATGGTTGCCGTTGCTGCTGCGTCTGTACAGTACAGGTTGCTCAGCCTCGTAAATCGAAAGAATCGAATGAAGTTGCATCGCTCCAATTATACTGCTTGTTACCCTTGTCTCAACAAACCTCATTGCGATGGACCGCTGAGCAGTGCTAAGTTCTGCCAATAGTTTAGGCGAACTGATACACGTCGACAGACAGTGTGTGTTTCCTGCAAGGTCTGGGTGAGCAGGTTCATATCTGTATAGCTTTCCATAACATGCGATCTACATCTTTATCCATGTTTAAAAGCTGCGTTGCACTCCGTTGTCCATCTTGTTCTCGCACTCGTTGTGATCGTTTTCTGACTGTTCGAGCTAAATGTGTATCCATCGGGTAAACTTTGCGTGGCATTTTAAAAATGTCACGCAAACTATTGAAATAAAACTATACTACTACATGTAGTAGCACGCATTAGTACCGGTATGGCCCATTCTAATAAAAATTCGCATAAGCTGCCAGGAAACTAGTTTTGATGCTCAACGACGAAAATAAATGTTCATAAGTAGTATTGTGGTGATGATACATGCGTCGACATTCTAACTTCTTTTAGTTGGTACAGCGATAGAGTTTCACACGAGAAGCTGAGAGTGATAGCCATTTCGGCTTCATGATTTATTCAGCTCTATCATAATTATTTTCTAATTTCACTTACTCACTACCACAAACGCAACTACAAACTCTAAACTACAACTAAAACTAGACTCAGCTCACATTGAGCTTTGCGGTGAGCTGCAACTTGCCTCCCTGAGTCGATCGAGGGACCCACAGCAGCAACGAACCCCCACCGGTACCAGGAAGCCCCAGGAAGCCTGGGCGCCATCGATCCAAGTACAGCGTCTTGCCCCCCAGTGCCGTCACATTCGAATTCCAAGTCACGCTTTTGCCAGCCGGAACGGCAACTTCATCGATCTTGGAACCACCAGACTTAATGTTGACAGTCACGTCCTTAGTGTCGGCACTCTCGAACGTGATGGTGACCGTGCCGTCTCCAACCTTGGTCCAGTTGCCTGCACTGTTGTTGAAAGCCTTCTTTACGGTCTTTAGGCCCAGCGCTTCTTCGGCAGTACCGTCGTCGATTTCTCCGATGAACTGCGTCGGTCCGCAAATGGTCTGAAAGAATTCGGAAATCGCGCCACCGATGTTCTTCCTCTCCCAAACCGCGTAAAACGTCGCGACCTTGTCAGCAATTTTGTAAGCGTACTGCGCGGCCGTTAAGAGCGTGCCGTTGGTACTCGTTCCCGAGCTGATCAGGTCGTTCACAACTGCGCCAATCCCCTTGCGAAGCGTATCCCGAGTTTTATACGCTGTAGCTTTGTCCGACTCAGCGATGAGTTCTTCCATGCAGTTGTTCGTCACGGTAGGAATGTCATACAGCGCGAGGCTCGACTTGCTCATTGCGACGCGGATGTCATCCTCGGAGATGCTCGGGTTCTGGCGACGCAATTCAGCTACGGTCATCCAAGTACGATCCAGCAAACGCTTCATGTCGTAGCCGCAAGTGTTATTGGCCTTCAGCGCCGACTTCAGAGACGTGATATCCGTGTCTTTTAACGAGCTGATAGACTCGCCCAGCGTGATGTTCTTCATGAAAGTCGTGAACGAAGCCCAGCTGGACACGATAGCGGCGCCATTAGCCAGGATCTCCTTCAAAGCGAGCTCAGCGGTGTTCAGAACTCTGTCAGCGAACTTGAGTTGCTCGTCCACCTTGATTCCTAAGCATGCAGCGATCGTGATTGGCACGTCAAAAACCACGTTGTCGGTCTGGTAGAGCATCGTCAGCAGCTTGTCCTGGGCGGTCTGGGGGTCCGACACTTCAACGGTGCGGATGTACTTGGACAGGGTCTTGACCAACCCCATCATCTCCTTGCCACACTTGAACGCAATCTGAATGCCCTTTGCCATGAGCTTGAACTCGCCGTACATGTTGTAACTCGCCACAGAGAAGACGGCCTGGGCAACGGATGCCACCTTGCTCACAACCTCGAGTGCGCAGTCGTCGTTCTGTCGAATGCACTCAACTCCACACTGCACGGGGTACGAGTAGGGGCACTGAGCCCAACACGTTCCAAGCTTGCTGTTGAACCCCAAGGGACACGTCTTCGCGATGTGAGACTCGCGGTAGCATGCCGTGTCGGCCGCGGTGCCGAGCGCGGAGCCAATCCAGTTCTTGTAAGTGGACTTGATCGTGCTGGTAGCATTGAGAGCGTTGCCAATGGTGAACCCCACGCTTGTAGATACACTGTCATCATCGCTGTCTGAAGAATCGCTGATGTCGTCTTGGCTGTCCACTGACTCGTCGTCGCTGTCGTCGTCGATAGCCGATCTGAAAGTGATCGTCGCCTCTGGAACCGTGGCAGTGGCGTTCGCTCTGAAGTTGGCGGCGGCCACAGTAGCCACCGGCGTTGCTGCCGTGCTTGTGTTGAAAGTGCACGACTGCGCGCCGGTACATGCGCAAAAGACCAACGCATAGACGAAAGCCAATACCAGAACTATCCTGGTCATCCTCGAGCCTTGCGTGTGGAGGCGCGTAGCTTCGGGCAAAATTAAGAATGAGATTTAACCAAACCGCCAGAACTCCTAGCTAAAATGCCTCTTTTACGAGCGTCCTTGCCGAGGCCATCTTGCCGCCAAGCGCAGGTGGTGACCGTCTCAACCCCGAAAGATTCGTGCCGGTCGTACAGTAACCACCGCCAGCAGCCGCAACTTCAGTCTTGTATCGAATCTAGCTTTCCGGCGCAACGACGAATCTGGGTTTGGCAAAGCCGCGACCTGCATCAACACGGAACGGGCGCTGCTCCGGTCGTTGCAGTCGAAGTTAGTCTTGACCAACACATTCGGAGTTCGCTCCTCTTGGCAGATGGCCAACACAATATCGCACCGCCTCGGGAATTGTGAGTGGGGTTGTCCTCGGGATTCAGTTGGCTCGCGCTCATGCTTACCGGGAATCTGCAGCCACCGCAGCGCATGACGTGGAGGTTTGCATTGTCCAGAGTTGGGATACCAGGCCGGATTGGCACACCATAGACGAGGCCGCTGTCTCGGTTCGAGGTGCGTTTGTAGCGCCGTGCTGAAGCGATTTGCACTGATTGTAGATTCGACGTCGAAGTTGCAGCGGTCCCTACAGAATTCTGCCCGAATAAGGAACGGGTGTACAACTAATAGCCTCACATATTTAATATTATTTTCCAGTCGATGTGGCGATAGGGGGATGTGCAAGGTACTGCAAGGTACTCATTTAGCGATCTTTAGTGGCAGACTCGCACTTTTGCTTTTGCACCTCGCCCCACAAGCCCACCTCCTCCTCCACTCCACCCATGAAGTCCACACCGTCCAAGCGTCTCCGTCTCACTTGGTCTGAGAAAGTGGGCATCCTCGACAAGGTGAAGGGCTAGATAATCCCTACGAGGTCGACCAGTTGACAGCGCTGTGTGTGGTGCGAGGATGCCTGGTCAAAGGTTAGTGCTTCGACCATACGCCACTGTTGGAATCATTCCGGACTCGTAGGTAAAGCTGCTCTTCAGTTCATTTTGAAATAACTAAATCAGTACATTGGAAAAGTATACTCAACTTAACATCAATTTATATATTCTGCGTCTTTATATATATCAGGCGTTCCTTACTCGGGCAGATTACTGTACTTCAATCGATCGTTCTTCTTGGATTCTTGGATGAAAGAGCTGAGATTATAGCCTTCCCACGGATTCTTGTTGCTCGTACTGGGTTTCACATCTATCGGCATTTGCATCATTGCCACAGCTAATTAGCATTCTGAATATAAGCACCCCATGGTCACCTTAGTTGTTACAAGATCTCGCGGTACATGAACCTGTTGCAGTTTCGTACTTCTTGAGACGGGTAAAAACATCGGCAGACCGTCTCAAAAATATCATGCACGTCGCGATTTAGCGTTTGGATCAGAGCGAATGAATCTACGATTCATTTTACGCCATCGTAAGTGGCCAGAAGCTTCGAACTGCTGGTCTGACAGTAATTTCTAGACCGCCTCCGACCCCTTCGTGCAATATGAGGTGATCCGCAATGGTGTACAGTACTGTATCTATCATAGCATTGCCTTTAGCGCTGCCGAAGTCCCGCTCGAGCGGACGGTAGCGCACGACATCATCATACAGTGTACAACTACAAGATTCCTTGGTGGGCCACGAATCGTGGTGCTCCTTCAAGGACCCCTTGCCCAAACGAGCTCCCGCGCGAAAATACGTTCAGGACAGGTCACCCAGACTTTTGTTTGGACGCAGCAGCCCTGCTTCTTAGCGCGCTCAAAAACTCTCGTCGCGATTGCTCATCGGTGTAGTGGCTTGCCCTCCTGCTGTTTTTGCCATCTTCGTATAGAGCGTGGTCCGCTGAAGCTGCTTCATCCTCCACGACACTACCGCCGCCACCGTCGTCGTCTTCGTCTCCAAAGCTGTCCGATTGTTTGTGCGAAAGTGCATCCATTTCGTGAGCTAGAAGGAAATCTCGGATCTCAGCAATCTGCCCGCGCTCTCGTGGAAAATTTGTCGGTTGCGGTAGTCCGGGCCTGCTCGCACTCTCGAACGCACGCTTGAACTTCTTAGACGGGCGAGGCAAGAATGCCAGTGAATCGGCCCCAGCGCCAGCCCCACTCGCAGCAACCAAGGAATCTTCAACGGTGATCACCGGAACGAGAGCAGTCTTGTGCGGGAAATAGTTGCAATTCGCAGAAACGCCGACAAGCACCTCGGATACTGCTACACAGCATCCTGAACGCTGGAGATCCATCTCTCGAGCCAAATACCCGGACACCCTAGCTCCATTCGCACAGTGTTTCAATGCGACATCAAGGAAATCGTGCCAGCGCGACCTAGGTACCCACAATTAAAATACAAAACCCCTTAGCGTGACACAGTTCCCTTTCTACCTAACTACCACTCGAGCAACTCACCGTCGCCCACCGTCTCCTCCCTCTCTTGTAGGGAACTCCCCGGATTCCAGCTCCGGAAGCGGGTAGTCGTCGAAGAAGACGCAGTCGAATTGGTTCAGCGTCGGCAACTGCTGCTGCCACGTACCGGCCACAATCTCCACCCCAGTGTGAGCTGCTGCAAACAGCCGGGCACGTTGCAGCGTCTCCCGATCGCACTCTATGATCGTGTGGCTCCTGGGACGGAATGTCTGGATGCGAGACGCCGAGTAGGCCAGACCGAAGCCGATCTCCAGCACGCGGTCCGACGGCTGGATGGCGAGCGCGTCCACGCATAGCTCCATGTACTTCTTCTCCCACTGCATCATCACCTGCTGCCCCCGCGAGCTCCAGAGTACTTCCTGCCCCAGCTCGTCAAGCCCATGGACGTTGCCTTCGGTTGTCATATTTGCAATTTATGTTTGTAGACCAAAACTCATTTTTCACAAACTATTGGTCGCGCACATTTCTTTATGATACAAAATACTCAGTTTGAAACAAATACATAGACTATGCATTATATATATATATATTGTATTAAATATAAATATTGATTTTGTTTTCCCAAGAAATTTGTCCTAAACCTTTCGCAAAAACTGCCGCCTTCATATTTTTGAGTCAAGGTGATGGGAGCGACTTCATTTCGCTAGTAGAGGTCGGAGACGTCCTGTTCAGTCGTCATCACTACAACTTACAAACCGTTTAGGCAATGTAACTATCCTACGAAAGATAAAATCTGGATGGTCTCTGCCGGCCTCGTGCGGAGATACCGGTACATCCATTGAACTCGAATCCATCACCGAAATCGACAGCACTTCTAGCATTTATGTAGCACTTTATCTTCTACGTGCTTTATAGCATAGTTTACATTTCCTGCTCGCTACTGAGCTATCAGTTTGAACCACAACATGGAAGTTCTTACTTAACCTAACTAACATTCAGCATCGCAGTGAGCTGCAAGCTGCCCTGAGTTGATCGAGGCATCCATAGCAGCAGTGAGCCGCCACCTGTGCCTGGAAGGCCCAGGAATCCGGGCCTCCACCGATCCAAGTACAGCGTCTTGCCTCCCAAAGCAGTCACATTCGACCTCCACGTCGCCGTTTTACCGGCCGGGACGTCCACTTCGTCGATCTTGTCACCGCCAGACTTGATATTCACCGTCACGTCTTCGGTATCGACACTCTTAAACGTGATCGTAACGCTGCCATCGCCAACTTTCGTCCACAAGCCCTCGCTCTTGTTGAAAGCACGCTGAACGGTGGTCAGGCCCAGCGCCTTGCTCGCTGGTCCGTCGTCAATTTCACCGACGTATTCGGTCGGGCCACAAATGGACTGGAAGTACTCAGAGATGACACCACCAACAGCCCACATATCCCAAATGGCGTAGAATCCCGCGGCCTTGTCAGCGACCTTAAACGCGTACTCCTCAGCTTTGAGAAACGTGCCGTTGCTGCTCGTTCCTGAGGTGATCAGATCCTCGACGATACTCCCGAAGGTTTTCCGCAGCGTATCTCTCGTAGCGTAGGCTTTTTTCTCGTTGGACTGTGCGATGAGCTCGTCCATGCAGTTGTTTGTCGCAATCGGGATGTCATTCAGCACGAGAGTCGACTTGCTCATAGCAACGCGAATGTCGTTCTCAGACATAGTCGGGTTGTGCTTACGGAACTCTGCGATTGTCATCCACGTGCGATCCAGCAGTCGCTTCATGTCGTAGCCGCAAGTTGAATTGGATTCCAGCGAAGTCTTCAAGTTGGTGATGTCGTTTTTGCCGAGCGACTCGGCCGACTCGCCCATCGAGACATTCTTCAGGAAGCCGGTGAAGCTTTCCCAAGAGGATACGATTTCGTCGGGGTGTTTCATGACCTCCCTCAAGGTCGTCTCAATAGTGGTGACAATCCTATCGGCGAGCTTCACATTGTCCGGCACCTTCTTTCCAAGGCAGTAAGTGACTGCCACCGGAATGTCGATAACGATATTGTCCGTCTGATAGAGAATCGCCATCACTTTTTCTTGTGGAGTCTCGGGGTCGGATGTCTTGACATAACGAACGTACTTGATCAGCGACTTGGTTAACCCCAGCCAGGCCTTGACGCACTTGAAGGCCCTTTGGAATCCCTTCGCCAACTTCCAGAATTTGAAGAACACACCCATGGTAGTATAGGAGTATAGGACATCATGGCCTGGGTGACCGCAAACGTTTTGGTTGCGATTTCCAGCCGGCAATCGTCGTTCTGTCGGATGCACTCCATTCCACACTCGACAGGGTACGCGTATGGGCATTGAGCCCAGCACATTCCGAGCTTGTAGCCGTAACCTAGCGGGCAGTTCTTCGTGATGTGGGTCTTTCGGTAGCACGCCGAAGAAATCGCAGTGTCGAGCTCGGTCCCCACCCAATTTGTGTAAACCGACTCGATCGTGCTGGTCGCATTGACCACGCTGCCAATCGCGAACTGTAGGGCCGTGGAGCCCGAGCCAACGGCCAAATCCGAGTCGTCAATGCTGTCGGACGATTCATTGCTGACTGCGGAATCGGAGTCGTCCTCGCTGTCTTCAGACTCATCGTCACCACTTGAAGACTTGAGAGTGGGTGCTGTTGTTTTCAGTCCATGTACTCCGGCGGTCGTGAAGTTGTCGTCCGAATCCGTGTCAGCGGGCGCCACCGTAGCAAGTGGATTGGAGGTTCTGGGCCATCCGCCAAATGTCAGGATCTTGGCCGAGGAGAGCCCGGCGAAGATGGCTACGAAGACGGCAAACAGTACATGTACAGCCAGCCTGGACATCCTGCTGAGTCTCGCTCGCGGGTGCGAGGAAGTTTGATGAGCCTCGAGTTGGTGAAACGAAGAGTGAGAGCGAGCGGAACCCTGCTCTCGATACTTTCTTTGTTGCGAGGGACCTCCTTGCTCAACGACAATCTCGTGCTTGTCGGCGCTGTAAGCAGCGACGGGGTCATGGTGGGCCCGATTTCACCAGAAGCATGCTTACCGTGTTGTAAATCGGTTCCGGTGGACATGTCCACGGGCACAAGCGAGACAACATTGCACGGCTTCAACAACACACGACAAAGACCTCCAATCATCTTGGTGCGATTTCGGCGACACCTGGCCGTGTGTGCTCGTCGCAGCGACGGTCGCTGGCAAGCACAGCTCTGTTCCCGAGCTTCTGCGCCGCCATCTGGTAGAGCAACTAAAAATATGCAGACCCACACGCCACGCTCGTCACAAAGGCTGCTGGCTCCTCCTCCAACCACCGTGAAATACATATCTCGCAGGTGTAGGCTCAGCGAGAGACACCGCATCTTGTGACGTTGAGGCGCGTAGGATGCAGAAGGGGATCGGCGCTGGCCGTTCTCAACGAACGAAGAGCTAGGATTGATAGGTAGTACAAGTACAGTACTATATGTTTTAATACTGTAAAGCATTTTACTATAATAATACTGTTTTCAAATAGGGACTTCATAAATACTACTATGATATTAGTATGGATCTGCAGCAGTTCTACATGTACACTATAAACGGTCTTTACACATGCCAAGTAAAGACCGTTTTTAAGACCGTTTCCAGTGTACATGTATAGCTGTTTTTCACATTTACTACAATGTAGTACGTGTGAAAAATAGTTTGAGGTCGGAAATAGTGTTAGTGAGACTGAAACTCCTATAATGCTACCGCAATACTTCTCTGGCCCACTTAAGAAACAACATTCCGCATTAAACCTCAATTTGATGTGGACCCAACCATGCTGGCATTTTTGTGGTATGCACACTAGAATCGGTATCTGTGCCCGTGGGGCGCGGGGCAGTGCACCTAGGCTCACACGGTACATATTGATACATGCCGGTGTTATTAATACCGATAGTACCCGGATAAACATGCAGACCCAGCCAGACATGCTTTGAAATGCCAATAGCAGGAGAACACACGCTGTCTACAGTTGCTCGTCAGAATGGATGCCCTTCCAATTATCTGCGCGCGCTGCAAGTTGCTGTATGCGATGAATACAGGCAGCAGCCCCGTGCCTACCACTCGCCGTGTTGGGTAAGTAAGGGCCTGTCACAAAGTACTAAAAGTTGCGTCCACGTGATTTCGGCCGCATGTACTTGTAGTATAGCGGACCGCTATACCGACGGGGAAGGACTCAACACTTAGTCAACGTGCTGATGCTGCTTGAGTACGTATCACATATGATTGGGTATAATTAACTGTATCATCTTACTATTGGCCAAAATAAATGGGTCTGCGTATGCCGAGATAATCGCGTAGAAAAACCTCAAAACTGTAGCCCTTCTAACTCGTCTCCAACAGGCGCTACAACACCGACAACCGAACATAAGGGTAAAGCAGTCACTCGCGATTACGGTGATATATTATTTTCTAATATCGCTAATTTTTGACGGCACCTCGCTAAAAAACCTAATGTTGCCTAAAACGGACTTCAGATAAAAGGCTGTTTCTCTTTTCTTTCTGCTGCTAGATTTTTTTAAATCATAGGGTGAAACGGAGCAAATGCGCAGCTTTTGGTCGAGGTATTGCGAGTCACCAAACGATTTTTTTGTAAAAAGTTATGTCCAGAAAACCGAAGTGTTGTTTCTTATGTGGGCCAGAGAAGTAGAGCTGCACCCTATGTTCACCCCGGTAATGTTGATCTGTATTCGTACTTAAAAGTATCATGTACAAAATTCAACATGTTATATAAGTCACAACTGTAATATTGTGGTTATATCTTATTTGCCGGGTATAGTAATTGTTCTAATTGGATAAAAATGTGTAGAACGTTTCATATGATTGGTCGATGTAGGTGCATCTCATAAGCGAGTGCAGCTCTCAACATGCGAATTGCGGTAGCTCACAATAATGAAATTCACTTACACTAACATATGTGAAAACCGCACAAACAACCTCACGAAAAAAAAGTCTGAGTGAGACTAATTACCGTTGTAGTGACCAGAGGTTGGGTCGCAAGGTCGGAGCGCGTCGTCAGAATCTATGAAACCATTGATGGGTCAGCAGCAGAACATAATAAACTACCTGTTTGTGTGTGGCGTTCTTGCCTTCCTGATCCAGCTTCAGGTGATCCGCATCCCGCCAGGACAGGGATATATAACCCGTTACAAAATAGGAAAACTATTAGGATTAAGGATACTACTAGTTCTTCCATTAGTATTAAATGATGATAGTTGGTGATACATAGTACTGAAAATAATATTGTACTAATCTCGCTCGATGAGACGCAAAGCACTGTCGCGATTTGCAATACGGGGGCGTGGCCACCGTGGTGTTCAAGGGAGGTGATATCGACAGCGGGCTTCCCGCTAACTGCAGCGGGGAGCGAGGCAAGGCGCAACAGTACTGACAAACGTTGGTACAATGCTAACGTTCAATGAACGGCTTCAATACATGTAGCCTACCTGTAGCTAGCTATCTGGGGTGTAAGTATGCGGGGAGCTGGCTTGAGTCTTCGCTATGAATAGTGGTAGGTTGTGTCTTGTTTTACTAAGTCCCACCACTAAGTTCCCCCTATTATTGGACCCGGGTAGCTTTGTTAATTAACGAATTTTAATTTAAAAAATGACCGAAGAATCCATCGAAATGGAAATTAGAGGGCCCTGCTCAAACTTAAAAACTGAAAGTAAACTACGCTTACTCAAACTTTAAGTACCGAAAAAAATCTATTTAAGCAAGGCTTAATAAATAAAATATACAGTATAATAATAATTATCTCGAGCAAAAGACCCAATGACATTCGCAACATTTCAGCAAATGTCGTCAAAAATCAGTAAAACTCACGAAAGTATTCGCGCTCGTTGCTAATTTATTAGACAGTAGATTCGGCGTCGAAAAACTGCTGCAGTCACAAGAGAATGAGAAAGAAAAAGTAATAAGCCAAAACGTATCGTAAAAACAAATTGTAAAGCTTTTTTAAAACACTTTAAAAGTGAGAACCGTTAACCATTATCTACATGTATTAATACTTCTTCCTCTTTATTTTGTTTAGCAGACAGCAAAAAACTGGAATCAGAAGTCGTTCTGTTGACAGTTAACTCACGTTAGTTGTTAACAGACCTCATGGTACATGCGCAACAGTCTCGCAGGTCCTAGTGAGATGGGTTAACCCATCTACAGACTCTCTCAAGGTACACTACGATTTAACGTTTGGGCGAATTTTACGTGCCGTTCACAGTAAGTAGCAAAGCCCTCCACACCTCCAAACCAATAGCCTGGCAAGAAACTTCACACTGCCTCCGCCAGCTTCGTACAACATGATGTACTACCGTTGATAGCATATCATTGCCTCTAACACTGGCGAAGTCCCGCTCAAGCGGACGGTAGCGCACGACAACAGCTGCAAGCTACATGCAGTATATCTTGAAGATACCTCCACGCTGGTCCATGCTCAAAGGAGTTCCCACGCGAAGACATGTCGAGGCATGTCACCCAAGCTTTTGTTTGGACGCAGCAGCCCTGCTTCTAAGCGCGCTTAAAAACTCTCTCCGCGATTGCTCATCGGTGGAGTGACTTGACCCCCTGCTGTTTTTGCAGTCTTCCTATGGAGTGTGGCCCGCTGATCCTGCCTCGTCGTCCATAACACTGCCGGAGTCGACGTCTTCATCTCCAAAGCCGAACGATTGTTCGTAGAATGTGTCAATTTCGTGAGCTAGAAGAAATTCTCGGATCTCGGCGCTCTGCAACTTTGCGATATTGTCAAAATTGGAAAACGAATGCTTTCCGGACGGCAACCATATTAACAAAAACTACATTTCAGTAATAATAACATTTCTTATACATGTACGAACCAAATACCGTTCCATATTTTTGAGTCAAGGTGATGGGAGCGACTTCATTTCGCTAGTAGAGGTCGGAGACTTCCTGTTCAGCTTCTTCCATTAGTCGTCATCACTACAACTTACAAACCGTTTAGGCAATGTAACTATCCTACGAAAGATAAAATCTGGATGGTCTCTGCCGGCCTCGTGCGGAGATACCGGTACATCCATTGAACTCGAATCCATCACCGAAATCGACAGCACTTCTAGCATTTATGTAGCACTTTATCTTCTACGTGCTTTATAGCATAGTTTACATTTCCTGCTCGCTACTGAGCTATCAGTTTGAACCACAACATGGAAGTTCTTACTTAACCTAACTAACATTCAGCATCGCAGTGAGCTGCAAGCTGCCCTGAGTTGATCGAGGCATCCATAGCAGCAGTGAGCCGCCACCTGTGCCTGGAAGGCCCAGGAATCCGGGCCTCCACCGATCCAAGTACAGCGTCTTGCCTCCCAAAGCAGTCACATTCGACCTCCACGTCGCCGTTTTACCGGCCGGGACGTCCACTTCGTCGATCTTGTCACCGCCAGACTTGATATTCACCGTCACGTCTTCGGTATCGACACTCTTAAACGTGATCGTAACGCTGCCATCGCCAACTTTCGTCCACAAGCCCTCGCTCTTGTTGAAAGCACGCTGAACGGTGGTCAGGCCCAGCGCCTTGCTCGCTGGTCCGTCGTCAATTTCACCGACGTATTCGGTCGGGCCACAAATGGACTGGAAGTACTCAGAGATGACACCACCAACAGCCCACATATCCCAAATGGCGTAGAATCCCGCGGCCTTGTCAGCGACCTTAAACGCGTACTCCTCAGCTTT
This sequence comes from Phytophthora sojae, assembly GCF_000149755.1. NCBI lineage: Eukaryota > Oomycota > Peronosporomycetes > Peronosporales > Peronosporaceae > Phytophthora > Phytophthora sojae. The sequence goes on along the minus strand of NW_009258129.1, from coordinate 1,007,747 downwards.
GAGAAACGTGCCGTTGCTGCTCGTTCCTGAGGTGATCAGATCCTCGACGATACTCCCGAAGGTTTTCCGCAGCGTATCTCTCGTAGCGTAGGCTTTTTTCTCGTTGGACTGTGCGATGAGCTCGTCCATGCAGTTGTTTGTCGCAATCGGGATGTCATTCAGCACGAGAGTCGACTTGCTCATAGCAACGCGAATGTCGTTCTCAGACATAGTCGGGTTGTGCTTACGGAACTCTGCGATTGTCATCCACGTGCGATCCAGCAGTCGCTTCATGTCGTAGCCGCAAGTTGAATTGGATTCCAGCGAAGTCTTCAAGTTGGTGATGTCGTTTTTACCGAGAGACTCGACCGACTCGTTCATTGAAACTTTTTTCAGGAAGTTGGTGAAGTTTCCCCAGCTCGAAACAATCTCGTCGGGGTGCTTCATGACCTCCCTCAACGTCAACTCAGCAGTGGTGACGATTCTGTCAGCAAGCTTCACTTCCTCCGGAATCTTTTTCCCCATACAGTACCTGACTGCCACCGGAATGTCGATGACGATGTTGTCCGTCTGATAGAGAATCGCCAGCAACTTTTCTTGCGAAGTCTGGGGGTCGGACACCTTAACGTAGCGGATGTATTTGACCAGCGACTTGGTCAAACCCAACCAGGCCTTGACACACTTGAAAGCTCTCTGGAATCCCTTCGCCAACTCCCAGAATTTGAAGAACACACCCATGGTAGTATAGGACATCATGGCCTGGATCACCGTGAAGGCTTTGGTCGCGACTTCCAGCCCACAATCATCGTTCCGGCGGATGCACTCCATTCCACACTTGACGGGGTACGAGTAAGGGCATTGAGCCCAGCACATTCCGAGCTTGTAATCGTACCCGATAGGGCAGTTCTTCGTGATGTGGGTCTTGCGGTAGCACGCCGAGGAAAATGAAATGTCGATGTCGCCCTCCAACCCCACCCAGTTCGGGTAAGTGGGTTTGATCGTGCTGGTTGCGTTGACGACGCTGCCAATCGCGAACTGAGCGGCCGTGGAGCCCGAAGATGCAGTTGAGCCACTGATGGTCCCAGCTTTGCTGTCAATGCTGTCGGACGATTCGTCGAGGTCACTTGTCCCGCCATCTCGATCGTCGTCACTCGATGCATCGGTTGAAAGCTCAGTTTGGAGTACGCTGTGTACAGAGTCCTCACTATCCGGAGAGTCCTCACTGTCCACAGATTCATCGTCGACGCTTGAAGATGAAGCTCTCTTTAGTCCATGTACTCCTGCGGTCGTGAAGTTGTCGTCCGAGTCGGCGTCAGCGGGCGCCACCGTAGCAAGCGGGTTGGACGTTCTGGGCCATCCACCAAATGTCAGGATCTTGGCCGAGGAGAGCCCAGCGAAGATGGCTACGAAGACGGCAAACAGTACAGCAAGCCTGGACATCCTGCCGAGTCTCGCTCGCGAGCGCGAGGAAGCTTGTTGAGCCTCGAGAGGGGCGAAACGGAGAGTGAGAGCGAGCGGAACCCTGCTCCCGATACTTTCTTTGTTGCGAGAGCTGGCTGCTGGCCCGGCTTGGATGGACTTCCTTGCTCAGCTACCACGGTACAGAATCTTGAGCTTGTCAGCGTTGTAAGCAACAACGGGGTCGGTAGGATAGGCTCCGATTTCACCAGATAAGCATGCTTACCGTGTTGTAAATCAATTCCGGTGGACGTGTCCACCAGTGTACAAGCGGTACAACATTGCACGGCTTCAACAATACCACGGCAAACCCTCCAATCATCTTGGTGCAATTTCGGAGACACTTGGCCGTTTGTGCTCGTCGCTGGCAAGCACTGCTCCGTTCTCGAGCTTCTGTGCAGCCATCTGTGGGAGCAACTAAAAATGTGCAGACGCACACGCCGTGCTCGTCACAAAGCCCCTCCTCCAACCACCTGCTGCTTGCTTGAAATATCTCGTCGCTGGAGCTCAGCGAGCGGCTCCGCATGGTGTGACGTGGAGACACAAGATGCAGAAGGGGATCGGCGCTGGCCGTTCTCAACTAACGATGATGTGCAGAGCGCGGTGCGGAGATTCGCTCGTGATGTTGCGAAGCGCAGCCACCAGTGCTTTTTGCGACTGCTGCAAAGCGCCGTGGTTTAATTGTGAGCTTCGTTGACGATTTGCATCGACCTTTCCGCTGTTCGATAGCCAGCTCGGCTCGGCTCCCGAAGTAGACGAGCGAGCGGTCGTCGGTCTGCAACTTGAGTGAGATCCATGGGCTGCCGGAAACGTTCCGCCAGTGGTAGTCCACCACCTCGTGTACGAAGCTGCGGTGTCGTGTACGAGGGCGGTGGTACACTCAAGCAGCATCGGCAAAGTTCGGTTCATGTAGACTTACGGTAGCTCGCTTGCTGCCTTCATGTAAGACCGATCACGTGGACGCAACCTCTTTCCGTTGTGACAACCCCTTACTTACCCAGCACGGCGAGCGGTAGGCACGGGGCTTCTGTCTGTATTCCTGCGCACTGCAACTTGCAGTCGAGCGCGCGGATTAAGAGGAGGGGCATCGGCTCCTACGAGCACTGGACACCGTCCGGTGGACAGCATTGGACTGTAGGTACTCCGCATTAGCCATTTTGAAAGGCTGCCCGGCTTGATCTGCCACAAGGCACAAGTATAATGCATTCGATCGGTTAGCTATTACAGCTAAGTGTGCTTACAACTGGAGCTCATCAATACTCAACTCTGCGTGATTTACAAGTGTAACAACAAAAATCACAATGGCTTGTCAGCAATTGTGCCCTCAAAGTGTATAAAAGTTGAAGCCCAACGCTGTGCCTCCCTCGCTCAACCCATGGAGAGACTTCTAAGGTCGCTGTCATTAATTATTCAGCACAACTGGTCTGTTTGCTGACGACGTTAGAGGTTCGTGCGAATAATGCCGCCAAAAAATCAAAATGGAAAACCTTACTAGTACAGCTTTCATCGACAAATAAGACACTTCATATGCGTTGCGAATACATTATTCAGTAAACTTGCGGAGCTTCGCCTAGCAACGCTACGATTCAGTGGTTCCGTAGTGCAAATGTGTTAACACAACACCACACTATGAGCCGATACATGTACCGGTACAGGCACTGTAGCTGATACCGCACTGCAACCTGACAAGTGACGCCATGCATAAATCAGTTTTATTGGAGCATTTTATAAATACTTTGAAAATTAAATTTGGATAAGGGACACAAAATATATTGATTTGTGGTTACGTATTTTATTGGTTATAATTATTTATTTTTATTAATAGTATTCTGTTTTATTATAACTGAGCGCATTTTTTATTGCGACCCACACATAATTTCGATTGCACTAGTTAACAGTCGCAAAAAGTCTGTCTTAGTGGATGATGCTCAGTCTTGCAAAAGTTCTACTTTAAACCAAGTTCAGGTATATTTTCTATAGATTTGTGTATTATCTAAAATAGTGGATGTAGGGCACACTACAAGAGTCTATTCGAATAAATATCTGTCTCGGAACAAATCACAGCTCTGCCTCATGCCGTAGGCTTGTAAGGATTGTGAAAACACATCCAGCCTCATCCAGCCTCCTAAACATATATAATTTGAAAGGATTTGTCCATCAGTTGTGTGACCATTTACTTCTTCTGGAGGTCGACAGCATGCGCGACGCTATCAAACCCCAGGTTTTTCATGATAACGAATTCAACACAAACGACTAGAACATGCCGACTGGGCTCCAGGCTTGAATAATTTCGAGTGACTGCACTAACATTTAGCGAACTACACCATTTCCCAGGCAGACTGGTTGGTTTCTCAACCAAAGTGGTTCAAATCATTTTTCGAGAAAAACCTCATATCACTTTTCCCAGGTATTTTCAAGCAAAGTGGTTCTGTCGTAAATCGTTCCCAAGCAATGTGGTTTCACAATCATCGAGGATTTAGAGCCATTTTGAAGAAGCCAAAACGTAGCTTAGAACAGCCTTGTGAATGTATTTGAGGGGTCTATCGTGATCTACGTGACGTGGGCATTCTAACTAAGCTTTTTTGCGTCGAAAATTAGCAATTTTTGATTCTTTCAGACCAAGCCCAAGACGTGGACTGGTCCGTTTTAGCCCCATATGGTTGGGCAAACCATTTTGCTTGGGAAACAAACAGCTATAAACCACTTTGCTTGAAAAATGCCCCTTTTCGTCGCAGTATTATGTTGCGCGAGACCTTCCCGCACCACTTTGCTTGAAAAACGGTCAGTTTGCTTGGAAAAAGGTGTATTGTATTATATATGGATTAGAATGCGTATCACTAAGTTCAGCCGGAGATTTTGCGAAATAGTTCATATTTATTTCGTTTTTCTGGCATGTGCTGATGCTCAGTTGCACTGAAGGTGACTGAGTTAGAGTCGAAAATATCACTGTTTAGAATAATTATGTCGAAATATTGCAATAACTCAAGTGTTCGCAACAGCCAGAATTGTCCAGGAAATAGCAAGTTGCACAGTAATAACTCGCAAATATTTCACGTTTTCAGCCGGTGGTCTACTGGTTATCTCGAAAAGTATTCTATCATTTTGTTTTGCGTGGTCTCATATTATGAGACCACGCAAAACATGTGGGCATATTATGTCCACGATTTTGCGGGTCTTTTCGTATCATGAACATTTCGGCAATCCGGATACTTCCGCCACCGCGAATGAAAGGATCAATTATTGTGGCTTTCATCCGTTTTGGCAAATCGGGTGGTCCAAGATCCGATATATCGGGCCCGATTTGCTGGAGGGCTCCGATTTAGCAGGAGGGGCTGAGGGAAGCAAACTATATCTGGCCCGATTTGCGTCTGGGGGCTGCGAGTTGCGAAGCAGGGGCCAGAAATGCCGCTTTTCGCCGGCAAAAGGGAAAACATGTCTGGGGCCCTCTCAGATCGGCGTGGCACGAGGTTGTAGCGGCCGTAGATGATCACACAGGTGATTTAGCTGGCCATAGTGCTACGAAGTGGCTATATACAGTGTACTATTGTCCCCAATGTCTTGCAGTTCTAATGCGTCATGAGAGGTGAGGAGAACTTGGAATGCCTCCCCTCTGAGCCTTATGCTACTAACTCAGGTCAGATATAGCTAAATTGGACTAACCGATCATGTAGGAGCTCCATTTTATATAAATCGGACTCCGAGATAACACGACAAATCGGGCGGCAAAATAGTTGAAAGCCACAATACCTGGAAGTTATGTAAAAGGAGGGCGTCTACCCACACACTGTTGTATGTGAGATGTAAGCTTACCGGTACCAAGAAGGCACTAAGAAGGCATTTGAGTATGTTAGAGCATCTCCTACGGTAGTGCAAAACTCAAGGAATTGCACGATATTTGCAAAATTGCAAAAAAATCATCCCCAACGGGGAAGTGATAGGGGTTCAGAAGTAGTGCTGAAGTAACACGTTGAAATCGATAGTGCAATTCCCGGATGGCGTAGTGATTATCGGCCTGCTATTCACTACGACCTGCCAGCTATTGCACGCAAAGTGCAAGGCGAGAATACGCATTTATGGACGCCTTCAGCGCGTGCACCCGTCCGAAAGAGGTACACAACGCTCTCACAATACATATACTACTAGTTTCATAGGTACACCGGATGAATAGAAGCTACCGGGCTTACCGGCAGTTGCTACAGTATGTAGGGCAAATGACTTGCTGTCCCAAATGCATGCTGCAAACAACGGCGGGCCGTTATCGACCTGAAGTGCTCTATAGTTGCCTAGTGCTGCCTATTGTGGTGCCTTTGCCGCGGATAACTTAAGCTACGCTACCCTTTATCGGCCATTGCGGAGGGAGGGCTACCCGCTTTCACTACGCAATTTTGCAATACCGTTGGGGAAGCTGAACTATTGCAAAAAAATTCAAGCGTGTTCGTCTTGTTTATGTTGCTAATCGGTCATTCACTTTGCCTTATCACTTTTGCAATTTGCACTACCGTTGGAGATGCTCTTGGTATGTTCAAACTTTTCGGAATTGGATCACTGTTTGACTGATGTCTAAATACTGTACCTATGTTTTCTATTTATTCGTACACATCCTGCATATTTTCTACAAATTCAAAATGTCCGGTAAGTTACACTTAAGTCATTGAAATTACTTCACTACACCTAACTCACATTTAACATCGCAGTGAGCTCCAAGCTTCCACCTTGGGTAGATCGAGGAACCCATAACAACAACGAACCACCCCCAGTGCCAGGAAGACCAAGAAATCCGGGCCGCCAACGATCCAGATACAGCGTCTTACCCGCCAGCGCCGTCACATTTGACTTCCACGTCACCGTTTTTCCTGCTGGAACGTCCACTTCGTCTATTTTGTCACCACCAGACTTGATATTCACAGTCACCGCTTCGGTATCGACACTTTTGAAAGTAATACGCACAGACCCATCGCCAACTTTCGTCCACGAGCCGACACTGTTGTTAAACGCACGCTGCACGATCGACATTCCCAGCGCCTTTTCAGCATCGCCGTCGTCGATTTCCCCGATGAACTCGGTGGGCCCGCAGATCGGTTGGAAAAACTCGGAAAGCGCGCCAGTGAAAGACCACGGATCCCAAATCGAGTAGAACGAAAACGCTTTGTCGGCAATTTTGAAAGCATACTCGCCGGCGCTGAGATACGTCCCATTGCTGCTGGTTCCCGAGCTGATGAGATCGTCCACGATGCCTCCAAATGTTTTTCGGAGCGTATCGCGAGTGGCAAAAGCCGTTTTCTCGTCCGATTGAGCGATCAACTCACTCATGCAGTTGTTTGTCGCGATGGGGATGTCGTTCAGCACGAGATTCGACTTACTTATAGCGACGCGAATGTCGTCCTCGGACATTTTCGGGTTGTGTTTGCGAAACTCTGCGATGGTCATCCACGTGCGATCCAGCAGTCTCTTCATGTCGTACCCGCAGGTGGAGTTTGACTTCAGCGCTGACTTCAATGACTTGATATCGGTCTCTTTCAGCGACGTGATGGACTCTCCAAGCGTGATATTCTTCATGAAGCTGGTAAACTTGTCCCAACTAGAAACGATCGTCGCGCCATTCGCGATGACTTCCTTCAGCACATATTCGGCAGTCATTAGCACACTATCCGCGAGCTTGAGCTCGTCCGACGCGTAGCTCCCGATGCAGTAGAAGACAGCGATGGGGATGTCGACAACAACGTTGTCAGTCTGGTACAGAATCGCCAAAAGTTTGTCTTGAGACGTCTGCGGATCAGTCACTTGGATGTTACGAACATACTTGGCCAGCGACTTGATCAAACCCATCATATACTTGGCACACTTGATAACCACTTGCACACCTCTCGCCAACGCCGCCAGCTTGCCAAATACATCGTACGTGATGAGAGATAGAGTCGTTTGCGCCAAAGCCGACACTTTAGTGACGATCTCAAGCCCACAGTCGTCGTTTTGTCGAATGCACTCCAGGCCACACTCGACTGGGTACGCGTACGGACACTGCGCCCAGCATGTTCCAAGCTTGTCTTTGAACCCCAATGGACACTCCTTGGCGATGTGTGCTTCTCGATAACACGCGGTAGCGAAGGAAGTGTCGAGAGCGGAGCCTACCCAGTTCGCGTACGTGGGCCGAATCGTGCTGGTGGCATTGATCACGCTGCCTATCGATAGCGCTGCTTCCACAGACTTCGATAAAGCGGCATGGCTGTCGTCGGATGAGTCATCTACGCTGTCTGAAGAGTCGAGTGAAGGCGAGTTATGCCTGGCGCTGGGCCCTGAGCTGTCGTCGTCACTGTCCAAGGAGTCTAGAGAGTCGTCGTCACTGCTTGGAGGCCTTAAAGACGACGTCACAGTCGCTGCTGGTGTGTCATTCGCGGCCATATTGATCCTTGCGGACACCGTTGCGACTGGCGCTAGTCGAGGCGGCGCCATCGAGACCTTGCTGAACGTGTACGTGCTCGCAGAGGAATCAGTTGCTGCACACGCTGCCGCGAAGACGGCGAACACTGCAATCCATCGGACGGTCATGACTGTGTAGAACACGGCAAAACGAAAAGTGAGCTGGGTCGACTACATGCACTGCACCGTCAGCAAAGGTCTTTCTTTGCGAGCATTGGGCTCGGAGTTTAAACTCTAATGTCCTCGATATATTATCGCGTGCGTGGCAACAGATCATCGGGACGCGCTTCTTCCAATCGCGGGTGGCTTCAGCTTGAACACGGTGCAGGGCTTTCCCAAATTGCCATCTGGTTTCGCTGTGCGGTCCGAACACGCCATCTCCGCCACTCACTCGGCAGGCAAATTGGTCCGGAAGAGAATCTTGCTCTGGCCAGAGACACCTCGGTCTGGGACGTTTTGTCTGGTGGGAAGCGGGTGAGGATAGGACTGCTACCTCTCAGCAATCGACAGCGCCTCACAACGCGCAGCTTGCAGGCTCAAAGGCGACTTTCGCCACCATGGCGAGATGCGCTGCTCGATTTGCGTTGGCTCAAGATTCATGCGCCTGAATGCACGCGGAACGGCATTTGTCAGACTTCAGAAATCACAACAAGTTGCGGGCTGGAGGGAGGTTGTACATGTACAGTAGTATTTGGTAAACAGTCTAGTAGCTCGCTCCTCCAGGTTCATGTCTGACGGTTGAACGTCTAGTAAGCGCTACAGTACTTATTGTCGTTACACATCTCGGGCCCGGCAAAGTAAAATATGCGCGGCATCAACTTCTACCCCGCCAGATGAGAAAACAGAAATGAATCTCAAAATTTCGACTTTGATTCGTTTAGTGTCAAATGTGAATCGCAAGTTGTGAATCACAACTTGAATCACAACTTGTGATCTGAGGACAAATTGCTGTCAGTTGTTGCCATACAAACAAAGTTGTATGGTAGAAGCATTGCTTTGATAACATGGTGTTCGTCTACGACCTCTGTACTGACGTGGGCATCCGCCCTTCACTAGTTATTTCGTCGAGCGTCACCCATCGCAGTTATCTAACCACCACACACACATTTCATAGTTACGGTACTCACGACTCCCTCAATTACCGAGGGATAAGCTCAGCTAACGTTGAGCATCGCGGTGAGCTGCAAGTTGCCGCCCTGCGTCGACCGAGGAACCCACAAGAGCAACGAACCGCCTCCAGTTCCGGGGAGACCCAGAAATCCAGGCCGCCACCGATCCAAGTACAGCGTCTTGCCTTCCAGCGCCGTCAAGTTCGATCTCCACGTCGCGACTTTGCCTGCACGCACGCTCACCTCGTCGATCTTGTCGCCGCCAGACTTGATGTTCACGACCACGTCCTCGGTATCGACGCTCTTGAACGTGATGGTGACGGCGCCGTCGCCCACCCTCGTCCACATGCCGTGGCTGTTGTTGAACGCGCCTTGGACGATCTTCATGCCTAGCGCCTTCGTCGCGCTGCCGTCGTCGATCTCGCCGACGAGCTCCGTGGACGGACAGATGGGCTCGAAGAACTCGGACACGACCGAGGACATGTACCACCAGTCCCAAATGGCGTAGAACCCCATGGCTCTGTCCGCCACTTTGAACGCATACTCTTTGGCCGTGAGGAACGTGCCGTTGCTGCTGGTTCCGGAGCTGATGAGGTCGTCTACGATGGCCGCGAACGTCTTGCGCAGCGTTCCGCGTCGGACGTAGGCCTTAGCTTCATTGGACTCTGCGATCAGCTCGCTCATGCAGTTGTTGGTGGCGACGGGGATGTCGTGAAGCACGAGGTTCGATTGGCTCATGATCGCGCGGATGTCGTCCTCAGAGATGCCTGGGTTCAGCCGACGCAGCTCTGCCACAGTCATCCACGTGCGGTCCAGCAGGCGCTTCATGTCGAAGCCGCAGGTCGAGTTGGACTCGAGCGCAGTCTTCAAGTTGGTGATGTCCTTGTCGCTGAGCGAGTTGACTGTCTCGCCCATCGTGAGGTTCTTCATGAAGCCCGTGAACCGTTCCCAGCTGGAGATGATGGCGTCGCCGTACGAGATGATTTCCCTCAGCGCGTACTCGGCCGTGGTGAGCACGCCGTCAGCGAGTTTGACGGTGTCGGACGCCTTCCCCCCCATGCAGTAGGAGATGGTCACTGGGATGTCGATGATGACGTTGTCGCTTTGATAGAGGATGGCGAGCAGCTTGTCTTCCGGGGTCTCTGGGTTGTACACCTTGAGGTAGCGGATGTACTTGATGAGGGACTTGGTGAGGCTGAGGAGATACTTGGTGCACTTGACGGCGAGTTGAATGCCCTTGGCCCACTTAGACATGTCACCGTACATGTTCCATGAGGCGAGGGCGAGCGCGGTCTGCACCACCACGGCAGCCTTCCCCGCAATTGCGAGCGTACAGTCATCATTCTGTCGGAGGCACTCGAATCCGCACTCGACAGGGTACAAGTATGGACACTGCATCCAGCACACGCCCAGCTTCTTGTCGAACCCCCACGGACACGTCTTGGCGATGTGAGTCTTGCGCCAGCACGCGGAAGAGATGGACTGATCGAGCGCAGGGCCGACCCAGTTGGTGTACGTGGACTCGATGGTGCTGGTGGCGTTCAACACGCTGCCGAACTTGAGCGCAGCGCTCATGGATCCAAACACCACCTTGGATGCGGCTGCAGAGCCAGTGCTCGAGTCATCATCATCCACTGAGTCAACGTCGCTCTCTTCGTCAGCGTCTTCGCCGTCGGAGTCGTCGTGATCCAGTTCTCGGGCCTCATCGTTGGCTGTTGGCAAGTAAGCTGGTGATTCGGTTTCTCGTATAGTGGCTGTGGTGCTGGCGTTGTCAACGGTATCGGTTGTGTAGTTCATAGTAGGGGTCTTGGTAGTGTCTGACGCACCGTGGTCGGTGGAATAATTGGCCGGAGCGACCGTAGCTAATGCGGCTGCATTGCGTCCGAACGAGTATACCTTCGCCGAGGTTGCTCCACTGAAGCTCGCTGCGAAGACAGTGAGCAGCGCCGCTACTTTTGCCATCTTGGGTGCCGTTAGATGAAGTCGGGGAATAAAAAATGAAGTTGGCTGAGGCCATTTACTTGTCGCCGCCTTACTTACTGTATCGTACTGTACAACAGTTCACCATAACGACAATGCCCCTGACAAAGCCGTGGTGTCGCATCATCAAAACGCGTTGCTTCCAATCGTGAGTATTATTTTGCAGTCATGATTACCAGAAGGGGTACCGGTCCTTTCGCTGTGAAAGGTGCTGTGTCATTCCCTCGGTGAATGCAACCACCTCGCAGCGTTCAGAATCAACGGCATCAGATAACAAGAAGGTACTGACCAGTGGTGCCGTCGAGGACCCACGCTCGCCTTTAAAAGCTACTGATCGCGTACAATTCGCGGTGTGTGTTGAGAGTACACCTAAAATCCTTGCACACGGTAACCGACTGAATGGATGTTCTTGCAGTGCGAGAAGTATCGGAAGCGCTTCACTTTCCATTGATGAGCCCAGCTCGATAACCAGAGTGAGCGAAGATTTATTAATAACCTGGTCGCTATTATATAAACACTGTATTTCATCGCGGTTTACAATTTGTAGCTGGGTCTGTCCCAGCGCCACCACCAAAAACGTTATGGATACTCATAGAACTTGAAGCAAGTGCAAAAGTTGGTGTTCTATTTGGTAATACGGTGACATTGTTTTTCTTTAGTATTACCGCTCTTAGAATACTACTACTAATATCCGAATCAGAGTGACTCATATAATAATTATATTAATATATTATTACTATTACTATTGTATTTTATTATAACTAGGTGAATGTCATTGCTAACAGTACTAAAATATTTTTTCTGCTACAATAGTTCTTCAGTGTCGCCGGGCTTAGTTAGTTCTAAGGCAAGTTGCCACTTTAGTAGATAGTGAGCAGTTTAGTAGAGTGTCACGTCGACCAATGAACAGACAGTATTTCGCGTATAGCTTCCATGATTGGTTGATAATGTAATTATTCAAGGTGCAAGGGAGCCAACAGCTGGTATTTCAATACAAACTCCCTGATAAAATCTCTACTAAACTGGCACAACCTCGAATTCGAGATGGCTTAGTAGCTTGCGTTAAATGTGCTGAATATTGCATGGATTTAGTTAGCTGGTATCGTCTCTGATTGTTGAAATCTTGAGCTACAATTTCATACCTCACTCAGTACCTTGCGGTCAATATTACAAGCAGGGGCGGTTGGCTAAAAGTTGCCATCGAAAATTCTACTAAAGTGGCAACTTGCCTTAGTATCAATAATTTTTGGGCTCGCCATTTTTTTACCGTAGTGTCAAAACACGAAGTAAACGACGTTCTAGTTGTTGAACAACCCCGTCCTACGTAAACTTCAAGCAAGTTTAGCAACGCCATCAAGGAAATCACCATGTTGTCAGCAAGTCCTAGCGTATTCAGAAACATCATAGTGAAATTCAGCAGCTTTAAACGCGTTTGTAATTCCACGCACCACCACGGACCAGGATCAGGCCGCACGATGTCACCCGATACGTGCACCTGACTCACTGAAGCCCGCGCCACAGAGCGTGCCTTATTACTTAAGCTCAACAGGGATTAAGAATGCATGTATTGCCCTTGCAGTGGATAGACCCCCAACGGGTTGATCGAGTGCGAGATGGCTTGTGGATTATGTGCTAGGTGATACTCTGCTCCTTGGGGTCGTTATTAGTATTGAACAACTACCAATTGAGGACGATGCAATAGATCACTGACGGCAGAGCTACGACGGGGTTCACGAATGGCGGGCAGACCAGCTGCACATACTGCGTGGTGAAGTGAAGTCTCCGCTATCCCCTCCCGACATCAATGACCGTCAATCTCAGCGCACTTCACCAGTCTGTTTCTTTGCCTGAAAATCGAGAAATGAGCGCGAAAGCGCAAAGCACGGGACAATCCGCGCGCCTTGTGAAGATCTTACTTAAGTCGGGTAAGTAATAGTGATATTAGCACTACTACTTGCGCCAGTTTTTCTCGCTCCTATAGATATATACCGGCCCCAATCTTATGCTAAAGCAGTGCTATTGAGTATTGGTATAAGTACTACTATCACTACTACTACTATTCTGCAGAGTACTTTACAGTAACTGTACTACATGTACAAGCTTAAAGAAAAAAATCCAAGTTTGGACCTTATAAATGCTCGGAGACGACAGCATCACCCCGATTCAGACCAAGACGAGCGTCTTGAGCCCGCGAGCTTGCTACAGTAGTAGATCGGTGCAAACCTCAGGTAGCTGCGTGTTTGCTCAATTCAATCGCTGAGCAACACGGCGATGCCAAATCCTGGTTCGGATCCTACCTGGCACACGTCACTCGATTGTGGGGTGCAGCGGATCGCCGCCAAGCGCCGAGTGACTGGCGCTGGAAGCTTGCACCCTTCACGGCAGGGAAACGTTTGTCAACAGCACACACGAAAATAATACTCGTGATAGGAAGCAGCGGCGTCCCGAATGCCACGGCTTTGTTGAAGATAGTGGTCGTTGAACCGCAAAAAGATTCGCACCAACCATCAACGCATGAAGCGGTCGGTATTAACGTCGTCACGTTGAGTATCACTTCGTATTCTGCTACCCAGGGGTAGCTTCGTATCAGTTGACGTATGATTATGATGACAAAGTCAGCGGCGCTGCTCACTGTCTTCGCAGCGAGCTTCAGTGGAGCAACCTCGGCGAAGGTATACTCGTTCGGACGCAATGCAGCCGCATTAGCTACGGTCGCTCCGGCCAATTATTCCACCGACCACGGTGCGTCAGACACTACCAAGACCCCTACTATGAACTACACAACCGATACCGTTGACAACGCCAGCACCACAGCCACTATACGAGAAACCGAATCACCAGCTTACTTGCCAACAGCCAACGATGAGGCCCGAGAACTGGATCACGACGACTCCGACGGCGAAGACGCTGACGAAGAGAGCGACGTTGACTCAGTGGATGATGATGACTCGAGCACTGGCTCTGCAGCCGCATCCAAGGTGGTGTTTGGATCCATGAGCGCTGCGCTCAAGTTCGGCAGCGTGTTGAACGCCACCAGCACCATCGAGTCCACGTACACCAACTGGGTCGGCCCTGCGCTCGATCAGTCCATCTCTTCCGCGTGCTGGCGCAAGACTCACATCGCCAAGACGTGTCCGTGGGGGTTCGACAAGAAGCTGGGCGTGTGCTGGATGCAGTGTCCATACTTGTACCCTGTCGAGTGCGGATTCGAGTGCCTCCGACAGAATGATGACTGTACGCTCGCAATTGCGGGGAAGGCTGCCGTGGTGGTGCAGACCGCGCTCGCCCTCGCCTCATGGAACATGTACGGTGACATGTCTAAGTGGGCCAAGGGCATTCAACTCGCCGTCAAGTGCACCAAGTATCTCCTCAGCCTCACCAAGTCCCTCATCAAGTACATCCGCTACCTCAAGGTGTACAACCCAGAGACCCCGGAAGACAAGCTGCTCGCCATCCTCTATCAAAGCGACAACGTCATCATCGACATCCCAGTGACCATCTCCTACTGCATGGGGGGGAAGGCGTCCGACACCGTCAAACTCGCTGACGGCGTGCTCACCACGGCCGAGTACGCGCTGAGGGAAATCATCTCGTACGGCGACGCCATCATCTCCAGCTGGGAACGGTTCACGGGCTTCATGAAGAACCTCACGATGGGCGAGACAGTCAACTCGCTCAGCGACAAGGACATCACCAACTTGAAGACTGCGCTCGAGTCCAACTCGACCTGCGGCTTCGACATGAAGCGCCTGCTGGACCGCACGTGGATGACTGTGGCAGAGCTGCGTCGGCTGAACCCAGGCATCTCTGAGGACGACATCCGCGCGATCATGAGCCAATCGAACCTCGTGCTTCACGACATCCCCGTCGCCACCAACAACTGCATGAGCGAGCTGATCGCAGAGTCCAATGAAGCTAAGGCCTACGTCCGACGCGGAACGCTGCGCAAGACGTTCGCGGCCATCGTAGACGACCTCATCAGCTCCGGAACCAGCAGCAACGGCACGTTCCTCACGGCCAAAGAGTATGCGTTCAAAGTGGCGGACAGAGCCATGGGGTTCTACGCCATTTGGGACTGGTGGTACATGTCCTCGGTCGTGTCCGAGTTCTTCGAGCCCATCTGTCCGTCCACGGAGCTCGTCGGCGAGATCGACGACGGCAGCGCGACGAAGGCGCTAGGCATGAAGATCGTCCAAGGCGCGTTCAACAACAGCCACGGCATGTGGACGAGGGTGGGCGACGGCACCGTCACCATCACGTTCAAGAGCGTCGATACCGAGGACGTGGTCGTGAACATCAAGTCTGGCGGCGACAAGATCGACGAGGTGAGCGTGCGTGCAGGCAAAGTCGCGACGTGGAGATCGAACTTGACGGCGCTGGAAGGCAAGACGCTGTACTTGGATCGGTGGCGGCCTGGATTTCTGGGTCTCCCCGGAACTGGAGGCGGTTCGTTGCTCTTGTGGGTTCCTCGGTCGACGCAGGGCGGCAACTTGCAGCTCACCGCGATGCTCAACGTTAGCTGAAATGCCTTCGCTTGTTCGATGAAGTACATTAGGTTTTGCATCGGCGCCGAAGTAGAAGTACAATGACATAATAATTTTGATGAAAAAAGGGTCCCCGGATAACTAGAAACAATCTATTACACATCTGCCATTAAGCTTGCCAAGGTATGCAGCAGTATCCACTCGAAGTGCGCTCTAATCGAGAAGTTCTGCCGCCGGCTAATTATTCGGTGATCACGATAATGGCTACATTGATTATGATGTTGATGTGGTGCACGCCAACTTGCAGATAGTACAGTTATTAAGACTTTTACCCACTAAATCAATGGTATGTTGCATTATCACCTATCCATTTATTAGAGGTCTAATGGAGCTAATTCGAATATTGTCTTTATAAGATAGTAGAGGGTATCGGATTCAAAATTACTCTAGTTTCCAGTACCCCACTGTACTCCTTGACGTGGATTCGCGGCGCCACACATATTCGTTGCATAGAGGAAGCTCGCGATCGTCATGGTGCAGGTCCTGCTCGGCGCTCTCCGCGCCGCTGGGTGCCGCGCCTCCGTCGCCAGGTCCCTGGCCACGCGCAGCGCGCTGCAGCACGCCTTCTCCACGCAGTCCAGCGGTGCGTCTTGTCGACACTACAGTACTCCATTTGGAAAGCAAGCATGTCATTATTGACACTTTTTACTCTACTCTACTGTACTGCACGATGCACAATTACTTATAACAGTGTACACTTGGGGCAACGGCACGCTGGGCCAGCTGGGCCACGGCCCCGTGGTCAAGTCGGGCATCCGCAACGCGTACGAGGAGCTCACGCCCAAGCTGCTGGAGGCGTTCGAGGGCAAGGCCATCACGCACGTCGAGTTCGGCGCCAGCCACAGCGCTGCCAGTACGTCAACTCTTATTATTTATTTATTTATTTATTTGATTTCTTATTTGTGGGTATAAGAAAAAATAGTGACCAAATATTGTGCATTTGTGCAGTTGACGAGGATGGCAAGCTCTACGTGTGGGGCTCGAACGAGTACAGCAAGCTGGGACTCGGAGAGAGCAGCGAGATGGAGACGCTCCCGCGCGAGGTGGAGGCGCTCAAGGGCGTCAAGATCGTGGACGTGTCCTGCGGAGACTATTTCACGGCCGCCGTGGACGCAGATGGCAAAATGTACTCGTGGGGCTGGGGCGGCTCCACCATGAAGGGCGCGGGTGGTCTGGGCCACGCCGGCGGCAAGGACGAGCCCACGCCGCGACTGCTGACGACGCTGGTGGACCAGGGTGTACCCATCTTGACGGTGGAGTGCGGCGAGTTCCACACGGTGGCGCTGTCCAAGGACGGCGAGATTTGGGCCTGGGGCAACGGCGAGTACGGACGCCTGGGCAACGGCGAGTCCGACACGTGCGAGGTGCCTGAGCCTATTGAGTTCTTCTCCAAGGACAACGTCGTGTCCATTGCCGCTGGCCGGGACTTCTCCTTCGCGCTCACGGACAACGGCGAGCTCTACAGTTGGGGAGGCAACAGCCGTACGTTGGTGCTGCTGTGCTTAAAGCGGTGGGTGGTGTGAGTGCTAATGTTTTGCTGTTGCTGCAATCATTGTAGAGAACCAGTTGGGCATTGGCGGTGGTCTGGCCATGGACGTGTACAACATCGAGTCGATCCCCGTCCTGGTGGAGGCGTTCAACGGTCTGTCGGTCAAGCAGATCGCGGCTGGCTACGACCACGCGGCCGCTGTGACGGACGACGGACGGCTGTACATGTGGGGCTCCAAGATCTGGATCGAGCCGCACGAGATGACGGCTGTGAACGAGTACAAGATGGTGCAGGTCGCTTGCGGACGGCAATACACCGTGGCTCTCTCGGAGAACGGCGAGGTCTTCACGTTCGGCAAGGGCAGCTCCAACTGCCTGGGCCACGGCGACCGCAAGAACCAGCTGCAGCCTGTGCAGATCGAGGCCCTGGCCGACGTGAACATCACCTCGTACGTCGCTGCTGGCTGGCTGTCATAGTTGATGAGCGCACTCATGGATTTTATATTAACTTTAGTTGTCTTTGTGGTGCAGGATTTCGTGCGGCGACTACCACATGGGCGCCATCGCGACACCCCACGCCGAGGCCGCGGACAAAGACTTTTCCTTCCGGGAGTAGGAGGCAAACCGAGTCGTAGGATGAACGTAAGCAACAATGTGACTGAAATTGCTCACGTTTTCCACTACCGGCAATGCTTACTCCACGGCTTCGTAGGGGGCAAACACTAGGAAATGCGTGGGTGTTTCGGGTCTAATCCGTCATCACCGGATCCGTCACTAATAGGATGACCAACCTTTTCCAACTTCTTAGATCTGGTTGATACATCCATTCGGCACTACAGCTCTGGCAGTCAATCTTGACGCAACCAACCTGTGGATACTCCCACTCTGCACGAAAGCTTGCTACCTGTAGCTGCGCACAGAACACCAGCGCAGTCGTCCACTTCTGCTCCCATGCTGATTCCAGTTCATTAATAATCTCCTTCATCTTACCCGTCTCCACGGTCTCCTGGCATTCACAGACGAGAAGTGGTGCGCCCTGCCACTTGTTTCCCTCAATGTTCCCCACGCGCTTCACGCAAATACCGCTGCCTGCGCTGAGAACGAGATGACCAAAGTCACACCCGTGAGCGCGAGTATCGAGAATGTATTGGGGCCATTCAGCATTGGGTGGAGCCAAGAAGGGAATCGTCGTCTCCGACGCCTTCGCCAACGCAGTGTATCCATCCAACAGGATACTGGCAGCGATGGGCTCGTTTGAATCGTCCAAAGTCATCGTCATCATCTTGAACTCGCTCTGAAACTCGCCTAGTAATCCAGCCAAAAAATCGTCGAGAGAGATACCTCGTACGCCATTCCTTCGCGACGCACAGAAGATCGCATGGGCAGCCACCTTCTCAAACGCGTTGAACGTCTGCTTTTCAAGTTTCGTGGGTTTACCCATAAAGCACTTCGAGAAAATATTGGCTCGTCCACCAAGTTAGCGAAGTGCAAATGCATGAAGTTGATCTCCACACTCTCTGTTTTCCTCTTCTTTCGCGGTGGCTCAGGTGTAATGGTTGAGTAGGATATTGCCGCCAGTTGTGCCTCCAGTCCACCTCGCTTGTCCCTGAAGCCCTTGCCTCCCTGGGTCTTACGGCTGACATGACAAAATGCTGTATCCAACAAGTCGTACAGCTTGAAGTCCTCGTTTGCAGTCGCGTACTCCACCGCGCTGTCGACGAAATATCGGGCAAACCTTCCGCACGAACGCATCGCGATGTCTTTAACGACAGGGAACTGCAGCACAACACTACCCCAGACACGTTGCTCTTCCCGGTCACTCAGAAGTAGTTGGTAGCGAGGGAAGCGATAAACAATCGTCATCCTCAGTTGCTCGTCCTTGTAGCTGCCTCTCGAGTCGTCTCCCAGCAACTTCGTGGCTCTGGCATCAGTGCCCATAACCACCATCACCAAGCCACAAACACGAAAGACGTTGCGTTGGAAAGCCGCCATGCTCATTCCTCCATCGAGCGACAATTCGTCCAAGATGAAGAAAGGGAGGGCCTTATTCTCCTTCAACATCGTATCACGAACAGCGCGGACAGCTTTCATAGTGCACTTCTCCACATTGTCTCTTCAAAGCGTATCATTTGAGGACGTTGACTCTCCGCCGAACCGCAATGCTCCAGTAGTGATCGGATGAATCCGAAAGCCCACAGAGCTTCTTCTTGGTAAACTGGAGATGGCATATCCAACATCTCGCTCGGAGGCCTTTCGGTACTTTATCTCTGCTCACAACATTAAAGAATGCCCTTGAAATGGATTCAAAGTTGCGGTAGATGCTCTGAGACTCGGCTCCAATGCGGGTGGCAAGCCAGTTGTAATACGGCTGCCGTCCTCCGAGAGCAAAGACGAGTTGTGATTTCCCCATGCCCGATGAGCCGCCCACATAAATGAAGGGAAGCGGCCGCGTATTGAGCGCGTAGTGGCTGTCAATTTTGTCGAGGATTTTGCTGCAATAGTCTTCACAGTAGCGTCGGACCAGCCGACCTCGTTGTTGATAGTATTCCAGTTCGGCGCGGTGGATGTCTTCGCTACAAATTTCACCGACTTCTATGTCGATCCCGGACGGAATCCGCACTATCAAATGTACAGGCCCATTCCCAGCCGCAGCTTCATCATCACCGACTAAAATTTTGGCATTTTCCTCCGAGAGGCCAACCGCGCTGAGTTCTGAATGCGTGTAACTCAAAAGGTCCAGGCCGCTCGTATCCCTTGTAGACTCCGCCACCGCGTTTTCTGTCAGCCACGTACCGTCCTTCTTGGCCAAGAAAAGCTGCAGCTGATCAGCTCGCCCATTGTACTTCAGCACCTTGGCGATCGCGACCTTCAGGAGTGCCACGGACGCACTCGTGTCGATCTCCACAATGAGCACGCCTTCTTCCCCAACCAAAATGCAGTAAAGAACCACCATTTTGCCACAGCGCAGTAAATTCCGGAATGAGAAGAACAGAAGAGTGAGCAACTGTGGACACCAGGTTGCACCTTAACTACCTAACTAGGATCATCCTCTGCTGGGTTGCTGATGTGTGACTGCTAAGCCTTACTGTAGACCATTTTGTTTACAAATTCCAAACTTTTGAGTTTCTTAAAAAATACTTACAAAACAAACGAATTCCGTAGAAAATGGCTAAAACGACAGCGAAAAGGCGAACCGTCGCAATCTTTTGCGGGTCCATTTTGCATCCCGATCCAGAGTTGCTCGATGATTCGTATCGTGTGGGTGCTCGTAGCCACCATGCCGTGGCTGCTGCTGCTGCTCTCGGGGCCTCCTCTCTGGCCCTCGTCGGAACATGAAGCAAAGTCAAGCTGGAGCTGGCGGACGCTGGACGTCTCGTTCGGATCTGTGTCAATGCTGAATGGTGTAGCCACTTTCGAGTGGCGGCAGCTCCTGCGGTGGTGGAGCGGAAGACGAGAGCTCGCACTGACGCTGGACACGTGGCCCGAGCCGGAGATCGACATGGACGAGTGCGTGACACACTACCGAGACGCCAAGCACAACGAGGTCTGCGTCATCAGCAGCTAGAGACTGGAGAAAAGAAATCAATTGACGTAGTCCATGAACCAGTGAACATCTATGTATCGTTCTATACGAGTTTTCGAGGCTAGCAGTCTGGTTACTTGCCGTCGCGCTTGCGTTTGAGGTTGTTGCGGCTCTGCATGACGGCGGATCCAGTGCCGTCGGATGACACGACGTCCGTGACAACGTACGGAGCTTGGGCTGGTTCTTGAGCAGAGAGGATGATGTTGCCTAGGGGCATACTGCTTCGCACCAGTAGGTTGACTCGCTTCAGCACCGAAAGGGGCAGCGGACTCAACACGAACAACTGCCGCTTGTCGGCGTCCACCGCTCGGATGATGCCCACTCCGACGCACGGGGCGTGCACTGGCTGCAAAACGATCCGCGGCGGTCCGTCACGCTCTTCCTCTACAGGTTTATAGTCGGGGTTGAAGCAGAGACCCACGACGCAGGCGTTCAGCGAGAACAAGAGCTGGCTGGGAGGCACGGAAGAGCCAGCGAAGGCGACGTCGACCTGGTCGAACGATACCACGAACGGCGTGAGCTGAGCGTAGGCGCGGTAGATGTCGCCGTCGACGCGGTTCTTCTCTGAAAGCACTTGCAGGTTCTGTAGCAGTGCGCGTGGGAGGCTGCAAGGCGTGCGCGCCAGGAAGTACGAGTGGAATCGGTAGATCCGCATCTCCTTGGAGCTGCGAGCAGGCTGCGTCACGCCCACGGGATCCCATGGCGGGACTCCATGGATACGCCACCGGCCTTCAGTAGGGACGTCAAACTGTTTGTTCTTCGTAGCAGCCAGCATTTGCACGACGTGGTCCGGGTTCGTCTCCTGGATGACGTTGCACAGCAGGTCGTGGCCCATACTCTTGATCCATCCGTCCGTGTTAATAACCAACGGGACACGCGCGCGCTGCCGTTTCCTGGGACTTGAGTCGTCAGACACTTGGCCTCCCCACTTGGCTTCGTACAGACGCAGCAAACTCTTGACTGCCTTCATGTAGTACAGCGGATCATTCCCCGGGTTGGTATTGCCACAGAAGAAGGACCGGATCGGGTTCTTCATGTGCGAGAATCCCGGTCCAAGCAGCGGCGTCGCCAAGGCGTGGAGCGCCACAAGTCCGGACGGGGTCAGCTCGCTCTGCCCCAAGTCCGTATCCAGGAAGGCCACAGTCCCGAACTTCGCCAGCAATCTGTTGACTAAATAGCGGCAGAACGTGGACTTGCCCACGCCCTTGCCTCCGCACACGACGATCTTCTGAGAGACGGGATTCTCCTCCTCCTGCAGACTCGCCTGCAGTCGGTCCACCGTCGTCTGCCAGGGCTCCGTGCACTGCACGGTCCGGAACGAGTCCACGACCACGAGCTCCGCCAGCACGCGCTCCTGCGACTTCCAGTCGTGGTGCGACGGGTCGGCGTCTGACGGCGCCGCGCTCGTCATGTCGAAGCCTGCCGTGAGGTCTGCCACGTCGCTCTGAAGGTGCTTGGGGACGATCATCTTGAAGCCCGGCAGCACCGCCGGCGGCTTCTCGGGCCGCGCGTTCTCGTAGAAGCTCGTGACATTCCCGTACGTGAGGGGGGTGGCTCGAAGCACCAGCACAATGGGGAAGTCGTCCACGAGCTGCATGGCCAGTCGGTCGGCCGCGATCTCCTCGTCCTCATTCAGCGCCTCCGAGGGCAAATTCGGCTCCATAACCTGCAACAGACTGGCGTTGGAGGGTCCGAAGGGCGCCTGGGTCTCCTCGTTGCCCGGCCGGCCCTCGATCACCAGCAGGTTGTTCCATTTGGGCGAGTGCAGCGAGAAGTAGACGCCCAGCGGCGGCCGGAAGCCCAGCACCTCGACGTTCCCCTGGAAGACGCGGAACAGAGCCATGCCGGCGCAGTTCACGGACGAAGTCTTCTGCATGCCGAGCGCCACGACATTGCCCGAGCGCACACACAGCGCGCGGTACTGCGGCGCGGACGCATCCGCCGCGGGGCCGTAGTGAGACCTGCTCGCCATCGTCAATTGGATGATGCGCTCCCAGTGATTGGCCACGGATAATTTGAGGTATTTCTCACACGTCACATGGTCTTATTTGAGGAGGTTTTCCCACACGTCACATGTTGCAGTCAGCTTCAACGTGGAAGATCCATGGTCGTCACTGCAGTGTGTGTAGTGTAAGAGGCTTGGTCCGTGCGAGAGGGGTCTGTTTGTACCCTGGTAGTTTTTGGCGGTGAAGGATATTGACCTGTGCGTTTGATAAGAGTAAAGTCAACGGTCTTGCACCAAACCACAGAGTGCTCGTTCGCTGGAGATATCTAAAACGCGGCGGGAAATAGCGCGTTGCTCGCTGACGAAATGCATTTGGAAGTGCTGAGCTCTCGTTTGCGTAGGACCAGAACATCTTTGCGCCTATTCTCGGCTGGCGTCTCCATCTTGAGCCTCGAGGCCTTGAAGCCGACGGACCTAAATGCAGCCGGCAGGACGTGGAGTTATTTTCGTGGGGGTTGTCTGATGATAACAGACGGCCTCGAGCTGAGCTCTGCGTGCATCCAGCCAGCCTCGCGTTAGCTTCTGCTTCTGCTTCTGCTTCTGCTTCTGCTCCGACGTCGCGCTAATAGCGGCGCTACAACTTAAAAGCGCCATCGAGACCAGCCCCGCGGTGTCGGCGACACGAACAGCGAACGTGCCGGCGGGAGCAGGACATGCTGCCGGCGCTCACCACCAAGCCCAAGCAGGCGGTGCGCCAGGTCAAAGGCTTGACGAATGACTCGATCGACTCGTACTCGAACACGCCGCTAGGAGGCGGCTCGGGGATCGGCGGCGGACTGGTGGCCACGTACGTGGATAACACCGAGTCCGGCAGCGCGACAGCGCGTGGGTCACCGCTGTCGACCAGTCGATCGACTGTCAACACCGCGCGGACGACAAACGGTAAGCCCGCTAACGAAGACGGAGCGACGATGGCTCGAGTGGTGCGAGACCGCAAGGCTTCGGGGGAGGAAGAGCTGTCGCTACGTACGGGGGACATCGTCAAGGTGCTGTCCTCAAAGCGCACGGGGTACCTCAAATGCGAGGCCGGAGACGAAGTGGGCTACGTGCCGTCCTCCTACTTGGAGTTCCTTGACAGCGCGGCAGACGCAGACAGTGTCAATAGCAAGGACAATGCGGCGGATGAAGAGGCTCAACGAGCTGCTGAGAAACAGCGCAGGAAGCAGAAGAAGGAGAAGAGAAAGAAGGAAAAACGCGAGGCCAACGACGCGAGTGAACCCGAGGAGGCAGCCCCCGTCACAGCTCGATCTCCTCGTAAGGAAGCGACCACCAATGCGGAGGACGAAGGCAATGAATCTCCACGCAAGAGCAGTAGGAAGAAGAGTAAAAAACACCGTCAAGACCGTGAAGCAGCAGGGGATGAAAGCCAACGAGGGGGAGCTGAGGAGCCGTCGAGCAGTGCCAGGTCCCGCGCTGCGCCGGAGGACACGGAGCGGTCTCGAAGTAAGAGTAAACACTCCAAGAAGAAGCGTCATCGTGATGTAGATAGCAGTGAGTCGAGTGAGAGCGATGGAGGCAAGCGTAGTGGCCGACATGGGCGTCGTCGCCGCCATCGTCGTGGATCGAGCGATAGTGATTCCGAGTCAACATCTTCCGACGATTCCGATGCGAGCTACCGACGGAGACGACGTCGTCGTCGACACCGACACCGACGAAGCTCCAGTGAGGAAGACGCTGAGGACGACAGCGACTACAAGCGGCGCTCTAGGCGCAGCAAGAAGCGTCGGGACAAGAACGACAACGATTCCGAGCCTGAGGAGGGATCTCGGTCGGCTCGGAAGGCCGAGAAGAAGAAGCAAGCGGCGACTCTGCAGGAGGTGGAGAAGGGGGTGAGCCAGCTAGACATGAAGTCGGACGAGAAAGCAGCGGAGGCCAAGACCACCGCGTCCAGCAAGAAGGAGGAGCCCGACCGAGACCGAGGAAAGAAGGACGAGACAGAACGCAGCGAGGGCTCGTCGGAAGGGCGGGCGACCAACGTGTCATCGAGTCGGAAAGACGACGAAGGTCGCACGAGCTCCACCACGTCGTCTTCCAAGCAGAACGGCAGCAAGTCGACGCTGGGGAGACAAATCGGCGAGAAGATGCGGTCGTTCCTGGGTGGCGGCAGCAAGAAGCAGCACAGCAGCAAGAACTCGAGCGGCATCCTCAACGCGTGTCCGGGTACCGTTCAGGGCGAGGAAGGATGGTACGAGCACGGCGAGAATGAGCGCTACTACTTCGTGCTCGTAGACGGCAAGTGGAGTCTTCTCTACGGACCCATGACTGAGGACGACTTCGAAGTGTTCTCCAACCGGGTGCGTGGTATCGGTATTCTTGTCTTGATATTTTACCTAGCCTTTGGTCTAACATGGGCTTTGGTTGCAGGTGTTGGAGCAAAATCGCGCTATCGAGCTGCCGCCGACATATCTGCACAAGTCCGGCTACTATCTCAACCGCGAGCTGCGTGTGCAGAGGGAGCAGTAACAAGCGTAAGCAACTATCACCATCAGCACCACCATCTTCTAACAAATATATCATGAGAACAAAAGTACCAAGTGAAAAGAATATGTATCCATTCATTCATTATAAAGTGCTGGTCTCATCGAGAGCTCAGCAATCATGCAGGGTTACTTACTTCGTTGGGCCGGTCAACGGTCGCCTAAAGTTTCCAAGACGACCTCCTTGGGGTAGTACAGCTCGGGTGCGATGGTTTCCTCTTGGAAGCTTGAGCCCGTAAGCCACTGCGTCGGCGAGCGCAGCAGCTCCTTCAGTTCCTCACTCAGGGACAACTTTCTCCGCGGAGAAGGCGGCGCCGCGACCTTGGCTCCAATTTCCACTTTGAGTTTGTCAGTCTTTTCCTTCGTGGGTGAGCTCGCTGATAGCGCCGCGTTTGCAGCTACGGCATTCTTCACCAGCTTCCACTTCGTCTGCTTCTCGTGGGGCGACAGCGGCTGCGCAACCCGCTTGGAATGCGACAGCTCCTTCCACGGTCCATCTTCGACTGACTGGTTGGTCAAGCCTTCATCCTCGGTCAGGTCCAGATTCAGAATCGACGGCTCCTTGCGCTGCCCAAGCCGGACCTCGTTGAGCTTACGATCCACGAAAGTTGCTTGCAGCTCGGGGGCGACGCGCTGTGCGACAGCCGCCACCTTTTCTTCGTTGAGCTCCTCTGAGCCGGCTGTGCCTTCTGTGTGGTACTTCATTTTCCCCAGCAATTCGGGCGTGCGCGAAATGCTGAACGTGCCCTCCCTGTGCATCTTCATGAGCTCCGAGAGATGCTGTTGCTGCGGCAGCCAGTACGTTGCCACTGTGTGGTAAGCCTCGCGGTGCCGCTCGTTGAGCCCGCTAGGCACCACACACACTTGTTCAAGCTTGTGCAGCAGCACCGGGGTCTCCTCTGAATGCAACTTGCGGTTGTTCATGCATCGTTCCGCAAGCGTCACCAGCCGCTCCAGAAGCTCGAGGTTCGTCTGGTACCGTTCCTCCAGCTTCGCTTGAGCCTCGCTTTCGCGCTCTCGCAGTCTTGAACACTTGTCACGGACCTCCCGTAGCAGCATCTCCGTCCTCACCATGTGCATTTTGTTTGCAGCCTCGAACAGTAGCAGACGATCAAGCAGGATCTTGACTCCGACGCCTTCTCCAAAGATGTGGTCGCACCATCCAAGTCCGCACTGCAGCCACCGGTTTCGCAACGTGAAAGCTGCAGATGACCACACAAGTCGTTGTCGATGAGCAGCGCTTAGCTTCCGCTTGATACTCAGTGCCGACGTGTCAAATCCTAGCAGCCAGTCTGCAATCGACTGGGTAAGTGACGACGTCTTCCGCTGCTTTGGAATTAAAACACCATCAAGAGAGCTGCAGTCCTCGAACGGGAAGGTGTCCGCCAACCTGTTCTTCGTCGGATCCATTCGCGTTCGAAAGCTGCTCATCTCCTGGAACACATTACCTGCATAGCTGATAGCTGTGTAGTACGCCATAGCAGTGGCATTCTTGCCCGTTGGACAACGCGCGAGAACTTCGGCGCTGGGAGAACGAATGCGCCCAGCATTAGCTGCCCTTTGAAGCTCGTCCTCTGTAAAGGCCTCAGGGGGCAGGCGATAGTTCGCGCCCGTTATTTTCTTGTTCACATTGTGCAGCTCCATGGCAATCTCTTCCTTCGTGACTATCTCGTCCCGATCCTTTCCGAGAAGGGCTCGCATGCAGCGGTCAAGAGCTGCGTACTCAGCCAGCCGTCTGGTGTAAGACTCGTGCACGAGCTGCCGCTGGAACCGCTCCACAAGCGTCAAAAAGTCGCCGCTCATGTCAAGTTCAGCAAATTCAACAGCGGCAGCGAACATGTCGGCATCCGTTCTTTCATCTTCCTCATCAAGAGCGTGCGATCTCCAAGGAAACGTGCGAATCAGTGAGTTTCGCTTGCGGAGGGCTTCGATGAGCAGCGTCTTACGTAGCAATTCGATTTGCGTGTCGATGATACCCAGTCCCGTGTTGAGTGCCTTGGTGGAAGAAGCTGCCCCTGAAGCCGTCTGGATACTAGCAGCACCAGTTGCCTGCGTTCCGATACGAACCCCTCGCAATATCACAGGATCACCCTTGCGATCCATTCCTCTCTCCTGGAGCAAAGTCTGGATGGAAGCCGTATCCTTCGGCAGGATGACTTCTTTGATCTGGTGGCGGTGCATGAGTTGAAGCAGTGTCGTAGGGTTGGCTGTCGTTGGGACAGCAATACCCTTTTCGACTAGCACCTCCTTCTGCATCGTGAACGCTAGAGACTTGACCAGATTTTCAACTTCGGTCGTTGAGATCTGTCGAATTGTCATCTCTCGCAGGAGAAGTTTGTAGTCGTCAGGTACTGCCAGCTCGCGGTTCTTACTCACAACGTGTTCGACGTTCCAAAGCAAATCAGTTTTTCCGAGACTTTCGATTGCTTCATAGAGCTCGGCCACGCGTTCTGGGTTTGGCAGCACAACCGCTTGTTGATCGTCATCGCGATATTTCTTCAGTAGTGTTTCGAGTTCTGCAATCTCTTTCGAGACGGTCGTAGGCAGCGCTACCGACTGTGAGCCGGACTTCGGATCGGCCAGAGTCGGGGAGATCCATGCTTCGTATTTAGCCTTGATGCTTGCTACCTGGTCGATGTCAGTCGGGTCGAACTCTGAAGTCCTCGGGATTACGCCGCGCTCTTCCAACGCAAAGCGAACATTCTCGGGGCTGAAGACCATTTCTTCTTGAGTAATAGAGAGACGTGTGTCTTTCCCGTCGCGCGAATAGGCCAACCAGTTTTTCTTCTCTGCTTCCGTTGAAATGCGGTGATACGGAATTCGCTCCAGCTCAAGTTTGGCCTCCTCGATGGAGTACCATTCGATCATACCTTCTAGCTGTTCATTGTCATCCCCTCCATTCTCAGCTCTGAAGCTGCCCTCAGATGATAAGCGACTGCTGGAATTTTGTTGGTACAGGCCACGCATGCTGGCTTCGAGCTTACTTTTTGACAGCGAAGGTGGACTTGTCCCGATCGAACTGGATCGTTTTTCAGCTTTGATCAACTCATTCTGCCGCTTCATCTGCACAGGAATCCACAAGTGCATTTTCTCCAGGACGAAAGGAGTGTGCTCGCAGTCAATCGTGTGCTGCAGCTGCATCTGAACAATCTCATCCAGCCATTCTTGCACCTGTTCCCACCGGTTTTGAACACTAGTAAGCGCTCTATCATCCACGTCTGCAAAACCCTCGCACTTTTCATCAAGTAGCAGCAGCAGCTCGTGTGTCCGCCGCCAGTGCAATCCCTTCTTCTCCATCAACCGCAGTTCACTCAAAGGACCATTCGGCTGTGTGATAGCCATCCAACGGGACTGAATATTCGAGACACCCTCCGAGTGGCGAGCATTGAGTCCCTTCAAGCAACGCTTCTCCACAATCTTCAAGAGCACCGGCGCGCGAGTCAAGTTTAGCTTGCGCTCTTGCATGCTTACGAGCTCCTCCAAAGCATTCAACAAGACCAGCCACTTTTGCTTCACCTGCTGCCATGCAGTACTCAGTCCAACGTCTAGCCCTTCGACCTCCTGTTCGATATGATCGAGAATTTCCGGTGTGCGGTGAGCATGGATCTGGTCTGCGGCTTGAATAGTCAAGAGCTCGTCCAGCTCGGGTTGAAGATTAACCCAGCGTTCGTGTACCTTCATTACCACATCTCGGTAGTCTTTGGCCATCTGCGCGACCTTCTCCGTGTACTCTAGCTCGTCCTCATTAACACGTTCCTGTTTGCTGTGTGTTGGAGAGCTCTCTTGTAGGACGAAGATATCCCACACAAGGCTAAGTAACACCGGTGTGCGCTCCCAATGCAACTTCCCCTTGGATTGCACCTTGAGTTCGTCCAAGTACCCTTTCATGGTCATCCAGCGCCGACGCTGAGCTGGCACAACTGCATCGTGGAGACGCCGGCGTGCCGCTTCGTGCTGCTCGATATACCTTGATTTCCACAGCTTGTATACATTATTCGCTTGCTCAAATAATGAACTCTCCGAAAGTTTCAAATGAAGACGCAAGTGAACTTTTCCCCGGTCAACTCCTAAAGGGCTCGGAGCAGCGTATGCGGTACCACGCAGGTTTGTAGTCGGCAGATAGAGGAGTTGGTACATGTCATCGCGTGGATGCTGGTCAAGAAGATCCATCAGCGGGATGCAAGCGGTGCCCAAATACGAGTCGACGTTATTGCGATCTTCATCCATCACCTTGACTCTTATCGAGGCTCTCATGATCATTTCGAGTACCTGCGCCAGTTTTGCCAAGCGAATGTGCTGATACAGTCGGTGGCGAACCTGTTGATCGTCATACTCCAGTTCGTCCACTTCGGTGTCAAAGAATGACAGTAGTCGTTCGCCTTTAGCGATGTCAGCGTGGCCACCCTGGGCATCCAAAACGTACAACTCGTCCAACTTCGGAACGTATCGTGTCATGAACGCCTCGTGGAGCTTTTGAACAAATTCGCGCACACGAAGGGTGCAGGTACCCACATTTGCCTCCACAACTACAATATCATGGCGTGTTTGCTTGCTTTCGTCAGCAACTACGTCAGCCCCCCACGGAAGCCTCCGTTCAGTCATGTAGTCGCCCAGGCCCAAATCATAAGCCGTTTCTTTGACAAATAACTTCGTTTGCTGTACGGAATGACGCCATTGACTAACAGCACGAGAAGCCAGATCACTGCTGCCAGCTTTTGCCCTTGGCGCTACAATTGTAGATACGGAGGTAGATGAGAGCATCTTATCAAGAGCGCGCACGAGACGACGAGCCTGAGATAACTTTTGCACTTGGATCTCCATTTCAAGAGGCTTTTTCAGCACAATTTTCCCACCACCGGAAACGGGAGGTCCAGCTGCAAGGAAACTGCAGGTGAGTTTCTTCTTGCGGTCGTGAAGTGTTGTTTTAAGCAATTCCGTTGGGCAGATGCTCCAGAAATCCATGCTTGATCTGAGTTGTCGCGCGTACACGTCTACACATTTCTTGTCAACGTTTTTGATTCGGGAAATAGTCAGCGAAATCGTCCCCACCACGCGCTTTCGTTCCGATCCCTCTTGGTTCACGCGTAGAATCGGCTCGTCTTGCGGCTTCAGCTTATCACCGACTGTCTTCATCGGAATCGTGACAGTTCCGACCTTCGCCTTCGTTTTCTTATCGCGGATGACCAGCTTCACTTCAGAAACGCGATCCAAATCAACACCAGGGTACTTAAAATCGACCGACGGCGAGTTATCCACCTTCGGCGCTTTGGTGGCTTCCTGTTTGGCTGTTTTGGCGGCTTCCTGTTTGGTTCGTTTGTGCGCTTCCTCATTTACCACTTTCTGCTTTGTTGCTTTCCAGACTGCAGGCAGCCTCTCCGACTTCGTGTTCAACGCTGAGACGTCCTTCTGTGGCATCAGCAAGAATGTCGAGTTTTGTGGGTAATCTTTTTTCCCCGGCTCAGGTACGATTTCGCCTGTAGCTGAAAGCTTCACACCGAATGGCGTGAAAATCTTTTTCTCGGACGACATGTGCGTTTGATAGTCACTCGAAATGAGCACCACTTCCACGACGAGACCCTCCGTTCCTACCTTTTCTTTGAGAACCATGTTACTCGCTTCCAGTACTTCAATTTTGAGCATGTCGTACTTCAAATCTGCTGTTGGCACGTCTACCGCGTCTCCATATTCCCCCTTTTTCTTTCTAAATTTAACGGAACAGCGCGATGCTAATCCATTGCTCAAATCCACCGTTTCCGAATCAACCTTAGCTTTGATGAAGGGGGTGACTGTTCTACGAACGCCAGCTTCTTCCAAAACATCGAGCATTCGGAAGTGCAGCTCATGCACACGATTGTCGAAATCACAAACTTGGACTCGGATGTCGTCACAGGGCGCAAGGGATACTTTGGGCACTAAGTCTCGTCTTCGACTTGCGTTAGTGAACGCAACCGGAACCGACTTCGCAGGCTTGCCTGAAGTCGCCAAGGTCCACGACGCCTTGTCTACAACAACCGATTCTGGCGCCTCCATGTCTTCATCCAAGACCAAAGTGGTTACATCTTGTAGCCGCTCACAAACAGCAGTAGCGTCTTCGTACGCAGCGGCCACGGCATCACTGATGTCATCTTGGTTATCGTACGGTATGGTCAGTTGGAACTTGATGTCAACGTACGCATCTGCCATGGATACATCGCTCAATTCTTTGGCAGCTGCACTAATGTCGCTCGGTGGCATACCACTGGATTTGAAGTCAAACTCCACATTGTGCTTCGGCGCGCTGCTGAACTCCACTTTCACACGTTCAATGACCGCAAAACACTCCTTGGAAGCAGACTTTGAATAGGCAGCGCATTCCGCACGCAGCAGTCTCTGACAGAGTGGCACGACAGAGCCAGGAGTTTTGTTCAGAGTAGCCAGGATTAAATCCTTGAAAAGTGCCTCCGACTCGGAAGATGAGCTGACTCTGATAAAGCCGTCAACTTGTACCAGCGGTGAAGGAGCTACAAACAGGCAGAAGCAGTTTTTCTTATCAAACTTCGGCGAGGCTTTAGAGAATGAGTTATGATTGCGCCGTTTGCATGCTGCAGTGTACACCGTCTCCAGCCGCTCCACCTCATTTTTATCCAAGCTTTCTCCCTTCACAAATCCATGGTATTGGCCGAGGAAACCCGACTGTTTTTCATTCTTCTCGGTAAGGAATCCCTGGATGAGCGAGTTCGTCGTCGGGTGGCGTGCTTGAATAGATTTCACTGGCGCAGGAAGGATAGCGTATACGGCTAAGGCTTTTTCGCTGCCCCACCAAAGATCATTCCCCGTATCCATTGGAGCTAATGGGTTCGTGCAATGCAAACTTGAGCTGAAAGTTGCACCCAAGAATGCTGCGTCTGCCACAAAAACCTCCTCACGAACGCGAAGCTGGCTTCGCACCAGACGCTCAACCAACACGCCGTTTTCGAGAAGCACGTCGTACATTTGTGAAGGAGGAGCATCATCCGCTTCACCTCTCGGGTAATAAGTGCTAAGCACTTTTCCGTCATACAACGAAGCATCGTTCATACAAGTCAGACGTTTTCGTGCCACCGACTTTTCCTCAAGTGGGTGGCGACCATCCATGTACATGACGTCGTATCGTGCCTTTCCACAACTCTGCAAAACCTTGGCGAGTCGTCGCTGGGTGTTGGAGCTTGCTTTCCTGTCCTTACTGTCTTCACTGACAAGCACGTAATCTTCTTTCTGAAATCGCCGCAGTAAAATTGCCCCGTTGACTAGCGCGATCGAAGCATCCATGGGTTCGCTCGCGAGTTTTTCTTCCTTGGGTTCTTCACCGTCGAGGTATTCAAGTAGCTTCTCGTTCTTTTGCTTGATCCGCGCAAGACGCCCTCGCTTCATCTCTTGGCGATTCCCATCCTTTTCAGGTGCGCAGACAAACACGGTATCTTTCGAGATGTCACCGACTAATTTGACATCGTAGCGGTCGTCTCCATACTCCTTGACAATCATCGCAGCTACAATCTCATCATTACTAAGCCTCACATCCACCAACACGCCAGCACATTTGAGGAGTGGCACCTGAGCAGTTACTCTCTCATCAACGCGTATGGGGCTCATCTTTCCGTGAACGCTATGATCCAATCTTAGTGAGCCGTTAATGCCAATTGGTGGGCTGGAGCCAGCATCCTGTAAAGCTGAGAAATCAAATCCAGTCCACTCGCACTCCATGAAAAGCGCTTCTAGCAGACGCGGGGTCTTCATGCCGTGCAAATTCCCAGTCATATAGTCTTTCGCCTCGTTCACATGAGACAATATGCGCGACCATCGATTGAGCACATCGTCCAAAGCAACTGCATCGGCATACGATAGACGATCCCTCTCTCCAGCCGAAAAGACGATTTCAAACACATAAGCCAAAAGTTGAGGCGTGACTTTCCAGTGAAGCTTTGTCGCTTGGCTCATGACTCTCACCTGAGTGAGCAACTCCTGCGTAAGAACCTCCTCTGAAACATTGGGACCCAACGAAGCGTTTGCTCGACATGTATCCCAAAGGAAAGTTAGTGCATCTTTCTCCACATCAGGGTTGTATCGCCCACTGTTAAATGTTCGCGAATCAAACGAGAGTCCGGCCATGCGGAAAGTATCAGCCAATATTCGTCTGACACGGTCCGCTCGAAGGATTCCAATCAAGTTTAGATCGAAGGTCAAAGTCACCTTCTGCTTGGGGTTCTCTTGGTCGATTAAAACGATCGTTTCATCGCGAAAACTTGCGCGCTGCAGCGGGTTTCTCAGTGACAACTTTGGCTTTTCCTCCTTGTCGTCCGACTTACGCTCGGATTTCTTGTCCAATTTGCCCAGCTGTCCCTCCAATACCCTTCCAGTCGAGTCAGAAACCAAGCGCACGGTGAGATAGTCGACTTTCGCTAAGTCGTACGTGCGACCAAGAATTTTATACGCTTCTCTCGGTAACGGTGCACTATCATTTCCAGCTCTGGTGGGGGCAGCTCGCTGAAGTAAATCTTTGAGCGTGTACGGATTTCCAAACCCAAGGTCTTCGGAGGCTGGGGCGTACTGAATTCGCAGACCGCCTTCGCCGTGGGGCTGGAAATAGCAAGTGTACTCGCCCAAGTCTCCTAGTGGGTCCGCCTTTTTGATTGCGATCTCGGCCGAGTAGCTTGTTTCCAGCAGTTTGACATTTGGATCCGCGTAGTTTTCGTTACGCATGAGCTCAACCACAAACCGCAACTTTCCTAGCAATCCATCGGGCTTAGGCGCTTTCTTCTTTTGCCGCTTTGAAAATTCCGGGGCTGAACAAGGAAGAAGCTTCGCTTCTACGACAACTCGGTTACCCTTGTCCAGCTTCAACTCTTCCGTCACATTCTCGCCCATAGTATCAGAGTGCTTCATCGTTACTCCCCTGATGTACCCCGCCTCGCTTCGTTGGAACTCAAGAATCACACGACCCAACGGGTCATTCGCCGAGGTTGCGTCGTAGTCCATCACGCGCAGCATTATTCCCTTCTTACCACTGAGCTTAGTCTTTTCAGTCTTGCCCAGCAGGAACTCTTGGTTCTCCCAAGTTGGATTGAGTGTTCTCATCTTGATGTCCGTTTTCAGGCCCGTGTCATGCTCCTTCGAGTCTTCTTCACCTAACAAGACGATCTCCACGAAAGGGTCGCTTGTAAAGAGGTCTGCTACTTGTAGACTTCGCCCCTCCAAAATCGAAACCTTCACAAACGATGGCTCATGTCCTTCTGCAAACGGAGCTTGCTTCTTTTCCTTTTTAGGCTTGTCTGCTGACTGCATTAAGGTTTCACTCCCCACTTCTTCGATGATCTTTGCACTGCGTTTTATTTCTCGCTTTTGCACACGTTTGAGCTCCACTCTGATCTGGCCAAGTCCGGTTTTCTGAAGCATGTCGTTGGCAGGCCCAAGCGGATACCACGCGTCGATGGTGCGGTGAGGCGAAATCATTGTGACAGGAATTTTGAGAATTCCTAGTGGCTTGTGGCGGTAGCGGTGCTTCAGCATTCGAGAAACACAGTTCTCTAGATCCGTAGCCTTGAACATAATGTTGAGATCTGTGCACTTGTCACTCACTTTTTGAGGGTCCAGGTCTCCTTCATTCATCCGAACGTGCTCCCGCATCAGCCCTACTTCGACAATTCGTTCGTTGGCATGGCTGTACTCCACATCGTAAAGTAAAAACATGTCACGCTGGGACATCGGCAAAGTCATCCAAGATGCCTGGTCAGACACCTTGTACTTGGCTAAGAGCTTGGTGAGATCATGCGGAACCATCTCTTTGTCCTTCAAGTCATATTTCGTTTTGATCGGGTAATGTTCTTCCGTGAAGGGAGTGCGAATACGAAGAATACGCGCGGAGTATAGCGAGCCGTTCTTGTAGTTTCCGCTGTACTTTGGCTTGGACTTCAACTGCTTGCCTTTACCATAATACGCCATCACCACGTCACCTTCGGCGCCTGCCTTCTTCAGTTCACTTCGCAATTGCGCACGCTGTTCTCGCCTCTCCCTCTCGTGATCTTCATACGACAACTCTCTGTCGTGGCCAAATAGACGATTCAGCAGGCGATGGAAACTTCCGTCAAGGTCGTTAGGCTTAAATCTTGTGGCATGTTTGTTGCACTTCTGCTGCAGAACAACGGGGTTTAGCCGCTTCATGAGTACCCTCTGGCCCGGAAACGCCTCAACACAAACACCTGCTCGTGCAAGCGCACGGATCCACTTCTGAGTATTCTGCGTCTTGAACTCAATCACCCTTTCTCCCTTTTCTCGAACTCGCGCCATTTCGTCGAGTGCTTCTGTGGTGGCAGGAACGTAGTCTTGCGAATCCGGCTTCCGTTTGTATACAGTGGGGTTTTTAATGTCTAGCCACCCGCCTTTTGCATCGCTTGTGACGTGGTAAGCTACTTTGCAGGCAGCACTAGCCATGTCAATGAAGGCCATCGGGTATGTGGAGGTTTCTTGTTCGTAAAGATACAATTGCCTACGACCTGGAATGAATAGGCAATACTTCCAGTTCCACAACAATTTTTCCACAACTTGCGAAGTCTCTTCAGTCTTCTCAGCAGCGTGTTCGTCAGGTTTTTCAGGCACGGAAGGTTTGCGCAAAGTCCAGCCCTTAACGGAGAACAGTAGATCGGAGATCATCGAGTGCATACCAAGAAACCCGTCACAATGCTCCGTGAGCTTCTTCCGATAAATCTTGCTTTCTTTGACGATACCAATAGAGTCCTTGGCGGTGTCCTCTTTGAGTGGGTTCGGCATCGGTGGGCAGTAGCAGTCAATCTCCTGAACGAGGTCCAAGGGGAATAAACTCTTCTCGCGCGGCAGCTTCTCAATCCACATATCGACTTCATGCAATCGGTAGAAGCGGTCCGCCTTGTTCTCCATTAGAACTTGTCGCTTACCCAAGTCAGCCAAAGCTACAATTCCTGGAGTGACGTTTTCCACAAAACCTGCAGCGCACAATGCACTCATCCACTGTACTGCTTCGCCTTCCTCGGTCGGTCCGTGAAGCGCTCCAACACCAGTGACTTCACTTGGATCACCCCAGCCTACAGTGACAGAATCACATGCCGGGTTCTTGGAATACTTTCTCCATTCGTCTGACCACAGCACAGTGGGCTCACGCAGAATCCAAGCAATGATTCCTTTGCCCGTGAAGCTTTTTGGGACTGAGAGAATCGAAGTACTCGTTTGATCCGACATAAAGAAGTCACCATGATCGCGAAGAAGTTGTTGCCGCTTCGAACGTATTTGCATCCACTCCTCCCTAGGTGTACCAGGTTTGGGATCATCAGGTTTGTCTTTCACTCCTGCCAAATCCAAAAGCTCATTTTCCAAGCCTACTACAATCTCTCTTCGCACGTCGAGCGATAGCTTCTCCAATGTACGGCCGATATACTCGCTGTTCGGATCGGCATTCACGGTGTGGATCAGACGACACTTCCGCCTCATCTCGTCAGTCGAAAGCATCTCAAACTGCTCAAACTGGCGGATCTCGCGCAAGACGGTTACGATGCGCTTCATAATGACCACGAGAATAGTGTGCAATGCGTCAATTTGAGCATTCCCAAGAGGTGTCAACGACGAACGAAGTAGTTGCCTCCGCTCGATCCACGTCGCTCCCCGAGCGTAGATGGACGACGGCTCACTTTTTTGCTGGTGCTCATACCACGTGCCTAATTCGCGATCCCACATACGGGGCTCCATTTCTACTGCATTGGTGGCGGTCTGTGGCGTTGGCTGCGGTTGTGGAGTGTCTGTCCGCGTTGTAATATCAACGATCAGACATCCCAGCGACAAGTAATAGGGCACGTTGTGCTTCGGAGCACTCGATACGTCAACGGGGATAATTTCCAGGCGCAATTCTTTCTGTCCAAGCTCCAAGCTGGCGAGATCCACTTTCGCATACCCAATAGTGCGCTCCACGAACGTCTTTTCTGCTGTCTTAGGCTTAGCGTCCTTACTTGATTTAGGAGACTTGTTCTTCTTCGACTCATTCGTCGGGATCTTTACCTCCAGTTTAGCATCCACACGTATCAGGATGCCTGAGCTCATTTTGAGAACGCGAGATCCCATATCGGCTTGGGTTGAATCAATCTGCTCGTTATCCGTATCATCCGCACGGGATTCCTTGCAATCAGCTGACTTGACGCCGAGTAACAAAGGCTTCTTCTGGAACAAGATCAAATCATTCACCTTCGCTGCGCTCCCGTCTTCACGTTTCGCTTCTTGACCTTCAGTCGACGTACCCTCGTCAGCTGCAGGTGATGCTTTGTCACTTCCTGTTTCGTGCCCTGCAGGCACTGCCTCTTCGTCTTGAGTTTCGCCTTCCTCATCACCAGGTTCTGTCATACGCTCAGATTGGAATTCAACAGTAGCCTCCAGAGGGCACTTCGTCTCCCACTTCCGCTGGTTCGATACTGCAATTGGTTTTCTCGCGAGGAGTTCGCCATTGCTATTGAGAGAACAGAGGTCTTGTTCGATCTGGTCTGGGTTACCTAGCAAAGTCACTCGGCATGAAGGCTCGCTGGTCTCATCGAGTGGTTTGAGACCCACAAGTTTTCCGCTATCGTCGTAGATTGGCATTAGGAGATTTGACACCGATGCGATGTCGATGACAATACCGGAAAAATCATGCTGCAGTTTCGTCCACCGTTTCGTTTCCTCTTCCTTGATATCAAAGCGCCTGGCCATCACCATCTTCAGTCCATCCGTTAAGCCTTTTTCCAGCGGGATAAGCTGAGTTGGCATGACAGTATACCGTGAGCTGTCTTTCGAGTTCGCGCTGCCACTCAACTCGTTCTCGACGACCACGTCCACTCTACCGTCACCACGTACCGCTTGGACGACGCCTTCTACGTCGAAGGAAAACAGATTCCGGAGCTCAGTAATCGTGTCGATTTTGTCCTCGAAATGGACTTCGTACTCATCGCGTGGGAACGGAATGTACTTCTGGACACGTGCGGGATAAAAGCGTCCGCCATCCTCGCCACCACGAAAAGCCAATACACGCTGATCATACTGCAAGATCTCAAAACCATCATCGTCGATCTCTCCAGAGGGGGATAATTTGTGTATTTGACAGCGCTTGAGTGTTTTCTTAGGAAGTTCATCGAGTACTTTCTCTTCATCTGGGAGTAGCTTGGACAGAACCACTTGCTCATCGTTTTGCAAATCTCGTCCATACAAGTGAAGAGAGAGGTACGACACCTTGGAGATATCCTTGGTCTTTCCGAAGACGAACTTTTCCTTGGGCCAAAATGGATCGCGGGAATCGTACACAGTGAGGCTCTGTACTCGCTCGGCATCTTCCAGCGTTCCATCGCCACGAACAGGAATAACAGTGAAGAAAATATTCGCTGCGTCTCGTGCTCGTCCAAGTTTTTTCTGATACTGTGTCTCCGGTGAAAGTTCAATATCAGGCTTCAAGAAATCACGGCTTGTAGAACCACTCGCTGCATCGGAGAGCAAAAGATTCCGAGCCTCGTGAATGCGCAACTGGAGCAATTGAGTCTCAATACTTGGATACTTCGCATCATTAAATATTCCTGGATACGACAGCGAAAATGAAAACTTCTCCTTACGCCACATAGCGGTGTTGGTATTGTTCAGCACTTTTGAAGTAGAGGTCCGAATTGGGGCTCCACGCTGAATCGTCTCAGTCGTTTCATCTTCCAGCTCCGATTCATAAAAGTCCGCTGCCGACATACTCGTGTTCATTGAAACTTCGCTCTGGATATTTGCCTCGGAGAAGCTGAGAATGCTCAATGACTTTTCCATCGGAATATTAGCCATTCGTTGCATCAGTTCCGCCAGCACTGTTGCATCTCCAACCATTTCAGTCTTAATGCAAAGTTCACCCAAATGCTTGGCATGCTTTTTCATCCAAGGCTCGGGTTGGAGTTCATATCGTTTCACAACTTCTTTCGATGAGATTGACGTGGCGTCCGCGGATGCCCGACAAAGATCGTACAAAGGAATCTCCACACGTCCGAGAGGGGTGCTTCGCCCAATGTTGTTGTGATCTTTTACGTGAATCAGCAGTGATCTGGCTTCAGAAAGGGGGACGTTCTGCGTGAACATAATGGAGAATATACAGGTTAATGCTACTGGTTGTAAAAATGTGAAAGCGATATAGCTATGCAACTTACATTGCCAAATATGAAGTTCTCATTTGCCCACACAGGGTTGAGCGTTCTCGATATCACCGCTGTGCGCTTCTTTTCAGTTTCAATGTCCTTGCCCGTCGTGCGATCAGTGATAGACAATGTGCAGTATGGATCGCTGTACCCGTTCATATCGGCGGGGCTAAGTCCATGTCCAG
This sequence comes from Phytophthora sojae, assembly GCF_000149755.1. NCBI lineage: Eukaryota > Oomycota > Peronosporomycetes > Peronosporales > Peronosporaceae > Phytophthora > Phytophthora sojae. The sequence continues at coordinate 968,363 of NW_009258129.1, read as the reverse complement.
TAAGAATCCCCACTTTCAACATCGGCTTGTCGGGGTTGATGTCGATAAACTTCTCCGATCGCATTTCGTTTTTCACGAGCTTGGGTCGATGCAAAGACACTTCAGCCTGGGTGCGCTTCGAAAATCTAGCGTTGCGTACTTCCGCTGCAGCTGCTGCCACTCGTTTACTCTTTTGAGGAGATAGCGGTGCACTTGTACGCTTGACTTCCTCAATGCATACGGAGGGGTCAAGCTCAATAACCGCGTATGGAGTCGGTTTGCTACCAGCATCAGGCTGGTTGTTTTGGAGTCTGAGATGAGATGCTTGAACGACCGATACTTCGAGTAGCGCTTGCCCTTCCAGGCCAGCTCGCGCTTGAAAGCTTTCATCAGATGATGTTTTTTCTTGATGCGCACGTGCTATCTGGGTGTTTAAATAGTGAATGCACCCGTTAATTCCATAAAAGCGTGGGTCGCGCGACTGATAATCCGCCGCAGCACACGGTATGCGAGCTCCATCAAGCTTGCAAGCGGCGTCATGAAGCTGAAACTGAGCATTCTCGTACTCAAGCTGCTCCACAGACTGGTTGTGCGCTTTCATATTCAACTCTTTGTGAATTTTCAGTCTTCGCACATGTTCCCCGCGCCTCTCCCCAATCAGCCACATTTGTAACTGGATCTCGCCAAGATTCTCGCGAACAGACATGCCTGCTTCTGGTTGAAGAGCGTGCCATTCCGTCCACTTATGAGCCGATAGCTGATCCAAGTCAATCTGCACAAATCCAAGAGGGTCATTCTTGTTGGCCTTATCGTAGTCGATAATCCGTACTTTGAGGCTTGCTGCCTTCTCAATGTGGCAAATCAAGCCGAAGACGTGGTGCTCGTTAGCCCACGCTGGGTTACGCGTACGATGCACGACGGCAGTTGTAGCGTACTCTCCTGGAATAGGCTTACCATGATCATCAAGGAGGGTCAGCTCGCAGTACGGGTCCGACGAATTATTGAGATCGGCGCTAATGAGGTCCTTCGCAGCTAAGACAGTAATCTCCAACCGGTTGTCGGTGTGCTCATTGGCTACAGTAGCAACAGGACTTGTCGTCACAACCTCGTCTTCCCGTTGAAAGAAGTCAACAAGGTTGGGCCCAGATATGCTCATCCGAACGTGCAGCTCGCCGCAATCCTTCACAACTTGCTCTTTTTCTCTGGTGTCGTTGCGTCGGGGGGACGACGAGAATCCGGTCTTCTGCGGGGGCTGCACGCGGAACCAGTCATCGATAGGGTTTGACTGGGCCATGCTTGCTGGTGACACCTTGAATGTCGAAAACGGCACTATCACCGATCCCAGGCTGTCGTGCCGCTTGAAAGTATCGTGATCCCACAAGTCAAACCGAACAGCCTTCACTGAATTCAAGTCGACCACCCTGCCGATTTGGAAGTGCTGTCTCCACTCCGGCTCAAGCGTAGCCGTTATCCAATCAGTTCTCTTCTCCTCGATGTCGATAATCTGTCCATCTTTGCCCACAAGCTTGATAACACAGTACGGATCGCTCTTCCCGTTAAAGTCGGCAGCCTTGAGATTGCGAGCCTCTTCAACGGTGACGTCGAGCAAGATCCTGGCCAGCGGGGCTGGTGGAGGCGGCGGCTGAGGAGGCGTTGGTACTGCCGAAGGGAAAGGCTCTGTCTTTGGCATCTCCGGAGCTGGCGGTTGCTGTTGCGCCACGTCTGGCGTTCGACGGTAGGCGTTGTAGATGGCGCTGAGCCACTCATCCTTCTCCACTTCATTCTCCGCCTGCATGTAGAAACTCGGCTGCCCGGGCGCAGGCTGAAACACGAAGCACAGCGGGTATCCTTGGTCATTCGTCCGAAGCACATTTGAATCCAGTGTCAGCTCGTAGCGGCGGCGCGGCGCAGGGTCTTGCGGCGCCTTGTAGTATAGCAGCTCGGTGCGGGTTAAGCGGAAGTACCTCCGCCGCCAGTTGGCCACGACCCTCCCCGACCGACTGCGCTTCATGAGCCATCCCTCCTTGATGTAGCGCTGATCACTCATCGCGGAGAGACGGCAACAACACGAAGTTCACTTGTCCTCTTTCTTCTTTCGCCTGCGCAGTCCTCTCCTCTCTCCACTTGCGCAGGCGCTCGCTTCTTGTCTTGTGAGCGAAGGATCGTGATCTTGAAGCGTCGCACGCGTCCCTCCAGCATGTATGTGGTCCACGCGCAGGATCGATCGGAGCAGTTGCAGAGCTCAGTCCAAATGCATTTAGCATACATATGTACTAGTATTGTGCGCTTATGACTTGGCTCGCCGGGCTTTCTGGAAGAAAAGCGGCGGTGGGAGCTCTCGCGGGAACAGCAGCTCACCTTTGGCCGCCGCCATCGGTCGGGAGCTTGAATCTCTCCTAGGTCTCGAGCGAATCCGTCGTGGACTTGTTGCGCCCTTTGCGCTGTTCTTGTAGTAGAGCAGCTGCCCCTCAGCACCAGAGCTCTTGGTCTTCGCCACTACATCAAGTTGGACCGCACCACTTCTACCGCTTCGCAGGGACATTGAGGCAGGCATCGGTTGCGCCGCGTCTTGGGCGAGCATATCCTCGTCGCACTGGACACCCGAGTCCTGCGTCTCCACCTTCTCTTCCTCTTGCAGCTTCAACTCTGAGTCTGCAGTCGATGGCCGTTGCTTTTCCTCTTCTTCCTCTGCTCCCACTACAGTCGGCGGACGCTGCGTCTGCTCCTTTTCCTGTGCCCCCACTCGAGGACTAGACGGTTGCGGCTTGCTCACCTGTACGCCTAGTGCCTGTGTGAGGTGCGGGGCCAGCGTCTTCCCGAGACACGACAGCGTGACGGCACCCGTCACGCGCCCCACCGCCGCGTTGTAATGGTCTCGGAGCTCCCACGAGCCGCTGAGGCTAGCCCACTCGCACACGCGGAGCAGCGAGCGGCGGCTCAGTACTTCGTCATCATCGAGCCCCACGTGCAGCTCCAGCGGGACGGCCGCGAAGGCGCGAAGCCGAGCCCTGCCATGCTCTCGAGCCAGCAGCAACAGCGTCAGTGGCGCCTCAGCGTGTCGCTGCAGCTCGAGCCGCAGCTCGTCCGGGTCCGCTTCGAAGAGACAGGACTTGCCATGGCTTAGTCTCGTCAGTGCAGGCTCTGTAGGACAGGAAGCGGCGGCCACTTTGGCGTCAAACACGACGATCTCGTACTGCAACAGCTGGAAGCCCAGCAGTAGCGCGGCGTTATTGGGCGACTGCGAGGCCGATACGGCGTCCAGCGCCACGCGGTCGACGTAGAATTGAAGCGAGAAGAGCAGAGAAGAAGAAGATGCTGGCACTGGCGACGCGCTGGGCGCACTCTCAGAGCCGCGGGACGCCACGGAGATCAGCGGCGGCGCCGCGGCAGTGCGGTGTTCCGCACTCATGCGCAACTACCAATAACTGATATTGCCTATGACCATCACTCCTAACTAACTACCAGTAGCCGATAAGATACCTTCAGCCAACATGCAGTGCGTCAGTACCCCACGTTTCAAACTAAGCTCAAGCTCTAGTGGATCGATGGTGCTCCGTCGCCTCTTCACCTCCAGCTCCGCCTCGGCCTCGGCCGCGCCGCGCATGGTGCAGCAGCGCGTGCAGACGCAGCTGTCGCTGCTGTCCGAGGCCGCATCGACGCCCAAGACGCGCGTCGTGTTCGTGTCGCGCGCCGCCGCCGCCTCCTCCGAGCTGCAGAGTGCGCTGCCCTTCCCCGTGTCCGCCGCCGCGCTGAGCGACTTCAAGGCCAAGCCGCAGGAGAAGCTGTACCTGTACCCGAGCGTGGACGACGCGGCCTTCAACGACCAGCGCGTGCTGCTCGTGGGGCTCGGAGACGCCGAGAAGGTCACGCCCAACACGCTGAGGGACGCCACGCACGGCGCTCTGAGCGCGCTCAAGGCCAAGCGCGCCACGGACGTCGTGGTGCAGGTGCCCAACCTTCAGGGCGGCAAGATCGACGCCGCCCGCGTGGTGGAGCTGGTGTCCCAGGCCTCCATGCTGTCCAACTACCAGTTCGACCAGTACCTGACGGACTCCAAGGACGCCTACGGAGACAGCAAGCTGCGTCTGCCGCTGGAGCAGATTTACGTGGACGCGTCGGCCGAGTTCCAGAAGGTGAGAGGGCGGTAGTAAGTTGATGTTTTTGCATTGGAGGAGGTCCTTCTGATGATTGGGTGTTTGTGTTGATGCAGAATGTGGCGGAGCAGGCGACGGTCGGCGAGGAGACCATCTTTGCGCGCAACCTCGGTACGCAGGCGGAGTGGCTGCTACTGTGTTCATTTGTATGGGGTGACTGAGGGATTCTGTTTCTGTACAGGCAATGAGCGCTCGCACGTTGTGAACCCGGCGTTTATGGAGGAGGTGGCGCGTGCGTCGGCCGACCTCCCCAACATGTCTGTCCGCGTGCTGCAGCAGGAGGATCTGGAAAAGGAAGGCATGAACATGTTCCTGAGTGTCGGTCAGGCCGCCGTCTGCCCTCCTCGCCTAGTGATTCTTGAGTACCGTGGTAACCCCGACTCGGACGAGAAGGTTGCGTTGGTGGGCAAGGGCGTCACGTTCGATACTGGCGGCTTGAACCTTAAGCCTACGGGTTCGATCGAAGATATGCACACGGACATGTGCGGCTCTGCTGCTGTCCTCGGAGCTGTGCGCGCCGCCTCGCGCCAGAATCTCAAGGTAAACGTTGTGTGCGCCCTTGCGCTCGCTGAGAACGCTATTGGATCCAAGGCAGTGAAGCCGCTTACGATTGTCAAGTCGCACAAGGGCATCACTGTGGAGAACAACAACACCGATGCCGAGGGCCGTCTGGTGCTTGGTGATGCGATGTCGTATGTGCAGAAGGAGTACAAGCCCAAGAAGGTCATCGACGTCGCCACCTTGACTGGCGCGTGCATGGTAGCTCTGGGCGAGCACTGCGCTGGCTTGTTCTCCAACTCGGACGACTTCGCCAAGAAGCTGCAGGAGGCAGGAACGGATTGCCACGAGCGCTGCTGGCATCTGCCAATTCTCCCTGAGCACACTGCCGCGCTGAAGGGCACGCAGTCGGACTCGCGCAGCACGGGCCGTGGCCGCTACGGTGGCGCGTCCACTGCCGCAGCTTTCCTGCAGCAGTTCGTTTACGAGGGCGTGGACTGGGCACACCTGGACATTGCTGGTCCTTCAAACTACAGCGCCGCCAAGTCGTACTTCCCCAAGGGGGCCACGGGCTTTGGCGTGCAATTGCTCTACAACTACCTCAAGGAACACGAGCAGCATTAGAGAGTAGACTCACTCACCTGAAAGGGTCTAACCCTTAGACTTATCGGCGTCATGTTTGTTACTCAATAGAGATGGCAAGTGTGTTAGCTAGAAGGGTAATTACTGCTCGATGTATAGATTCCAGACGAAAACGCAGCCGTCGTCGCCTACGGAGACGAGCTGTCGATCGTCAGGACTGAAGGCCAGCCCGCGGACATTACCCGAGTGCCCCACGCCGTCCATGATCAACTGGTTGGTGTTGAAGTCCCAGAGTTTCACGAGTCGGTCATTCCCACCGGTGGCAAACACCTCCAGGTTGTGCGCCACAGCGATGCACGTAGCTTCTTCGTCATGAGCCTTCTGAATTACCGTGACTGGAGTGTCAATGCGCAGGTCCCAATACGATATGCGCTTCTCCTGCCCAGCACTGAGAACAAGACGCTGGTCTGCAGACAGCGCGACGGTGTTGATCCCGCCCATGCGCTGGATGTGGCTCGAAATTCTGCGCTCGTTGCGCAGATCCCAGCAGAGCAAGCTACGGTCGCGACTGCAGGAAATCACGTGCAGATCGTCGCGATACAGCGCTAGACTGGTGACTGCCATCGAGTGCTCCTTGAGGTGTGAGACCAAGTCGCGCTTTCGGATATCCCACACACGAACTTCACCGCCGACACCTGCGGACACGATGAAGCGCTGGTTGTGACTCAACACTAGAGATGTGACCCCACCTGTGTGAGCATTATCGATGGACCAAGCAGCTTCACCGGAATCGCTGCTGTGAGAGCGAATGCAGCCATCCGTCCAACCGGACAGGAGGATATCCAGCGAGTATTGCAGTGAGGTCGGCGCCCCAGCGTCCATAACAACGCAGCGAGTCGCAACGCTGTAGTCCGAGGCATCCCATACGCGAATAGTGCAGTCTCGGGAAATGGTAGCGAAGCGATCGGATACCTCAGACGCGTACGTGATCTGCACGACACCGTTCGAGTGGTTTTCAGACAGCAATCTAGCCTGCAGACTCCGTTGCGAGGTACCAAAGGCGAGACGCACCGAGAAGATGCCACCAGCCTGGGTGCCAGCGACAACCTCATTCTGAGCTGTGTTTAGCGTCATACCAACGATGCCGCTGTCAAGCGCGACGTGACAAGTATCGACGAAGTCGTGACCATAATGAATGACGCTGCCATCGCCGCCGCCAACGAGAATGCCGCCGTCAAAGTACAGAATCGAGTTCACGCCGCAGGAACAGGCAGGGACGACCTTGAATAGCTGCCGGGTCTTCACACCAACAACGCAGAAGTCGCCACTGGAGCTACCAGCCACGAGAGTCTCCCGATCTGGAGAAAACTGCACGCAGGTATAGTCGCGAATGAGCGTTTGCTCGATCTTGTGCTGCGTGAGCTCCCCCGTGACTGGATTGAGCACCCAAAGCTGCAGCAATCGATGTCCAACCGTTGCAAATTGGTAGTTGGCAGTGTCTCGGCGCTTTACATCGCGTGCCATGCCTCCGAATACAACTGCCGTGACGATGTTCGACATCTTTTGGTGCGTGGCGCAGATATTGCCGGTCAAGACGTCCCAAATGTACAGCCGTGGCCCGTCCTCAGGCACCCCCACTGAGCAGAGCAGTCGCTCATCGTCCGAAAACGCAAGCGCAGCGATCCCTGCATCGTGCTCCGACAGTCGAAAGGCTAGTCGCCGAGCTGAGTAATCCCAAACAAGGACGTCTGCACGTCTGCCACGCTCCCCTGAGGCTAGTATTCTACCCGAAGGAGACATGGCGATGCATGATACATTACCCTCATGGCCACGCAGGAAGAGCTGACTGTGTGCGTCTTGGAAGGATGTAAGCAGGACCGATCCTCCGGCTGGATACACGTAGTCGCGTCCCGACGGGTGATAGTGAATCGCGTTCGGCACGGCGGAGAACCCAATTGTATGCTCCAACTCGATAGCGGCAGGGGACTGCGACTGCTTGTCAAATCTGTGCTGCGGTTCGTTTGACGCTATAGCGAATCCTCTTGAACTGGGCTTGCCATCCATCGCAGGAACACCTTCATAGCCCCGGGCGTTGTTGCCGCCATCGTACTGCATCGTCGAGCGAGCGACCCCTTGGTACAACCAGCACTGCGAAAAGACCCCAACACCGACCAAAGCGAGGAAGCGTAACCACTACACTATACATATATATCGAACTTAGCTCGCCTACTCGGTGGACTCCAGGAGCCCCGTGGCACCTACATAACTCAAGCACGTATAGTACGGAGGTAAATTGTTCTCCTGCATCCACCGGGCGACATCCAGACCGATGTCCTCTTGTCTGTCGAACAGGTTCAGCCGCAGGATTCCTCGGGACAGGAAGACCCGCGACGGTAGCGTGAACGTTTGCATCTACTCAAACCGCCAATAAAGTGTTAGTTAGAACTCCTTACCCCTAGCATGCCACTCAGTCATTGTCGAGAGATCTCACCTGCATATCCTTCACAATACTGAACACCATGGACTCGTAGACCAGCGTGCCGACCTCTCCATCTTCCCGCAGCTCATACAGAGCAAAGGACACCCTCTTCGGGGAGTACGTGGGGCTGCCCGGGTACCAGAACACTCGGTACGGCACAATCTGCACACTGTTTACCATGCAGTTCTCCCACAGCGCGTAGTCCAGGTGGTCCGTCGTCGAATACCCCCACGTCGAGGCACTGACTCACACAAAGAAATCCACAGTGAGCAAGTCAAAACGTTTTCCGTACAATAAAATCCCGCCGCACCTGCTCCAGTAGCACGGTCGGCCCCTCGCACAGCCGCACTCCTGCTGCAGCCGCTTGGCGATGGCTTCAAATGCCATGGGGTCGTCCGCCACCACCGTGTTGGCCAGCAGCGCCACCCCAATGCCGCAGTGCGAGCGCGTCAGCGTGTTCTCCGCCGACTCGTTCGAGTGGTCCACCGACGAGCACTCTACGAGCACCCAACAGCACATAATTGCACTCCGTTAGCTGCACTCAGAGCGTTAATTCCACGCCAAAACAGTCCGCCAAGCGGTCGCACCGCGCACTCGACGCAGCAGCGAGAGCTCTTCGCCCACGGGTATCTCAGTCATCAGCGCGAGGTGCTTCCACTGCACAGAGCTCCTGGACGCGCAGTCATTTGCATACAGCGCCAAGCGCTGCGCCAGGATCCGCCACGTGTCTGCAACGAGCAGCAACAGGTTGAACGGGGTCGGTCAGAAGGCACAGAGGATTGCGACGTAGCCTTAGACGCAGGAGACGGGGGCGCGCACCACACTGGACGATGACCTCCCGCAGGTGGCGGTTGACGGCCTCCAGGCGCTGCAGCGCCGCGTGGTCCGCGAACTGCAGCGTCGCCGCCAGCAGGTCGCTCGGCAAGTCGCACAGCCCCATGATCACAATCGTCTAGTGACCCCGGTGTAGCTTCTGGGCGACAAAGTTGAACCTTCTTTGACTTAAATCAGGGCATTGCACTCACTGACGTGGCAGTACGTTGCCGTCAGACGGTCTCAATGTGCACAAACCTATCGATACCATTTGTGTCAGCCTCTCCTTACATGTACAACACTAGTCGACTGAAGTCTCGAAAAAGAGGCTGGAACGTCTGTCTCCACGCCATTGCGCTCTAGTCGTCCCATCGGGTCAAGGCTTGGCGCAGCATGCGCTGGAACTGCGAGGTGGCAGCGCGCTCCTTCTCGATCTCGACTCGCAGACGCTTCATCTCGCCCACGGCGCGGTACTTCTGCAGCGACTCATCCACCGTGCTGAGGCTCCCGAACGTGCGCCTTACGCTCTGCATGGACACTTGCACGGGCTGCTTCACGATGGCACGGTCACGCTTGCCGCTGCTGCTGTGGTCGGTGGTCAGGAGCTGTCTCGGCGCGGCGGCGTGCACAGCGTCCAGGAGTCTCGCGACACTGGAGCAGAAGCCACGCCAGCCGGCGGGGTAGTAGATGTTGATGTCGCTCAGCGTCTCGAAGAAGGTCTCGTAGATCTCCTCGAAGATTTTCCGCCACGGCAGCAATGCGTCTGCCTCCTGCGGGGTCACCGGCTCCGTCGAGTCGTCCTGCGTCAGGCGCTCGTGAATCGGCAGTAGCGCGCTGTAAATCCGCTTCTTGAGCTCGTACGTCGACACCGCCGTGGGCGCTGGATACGACAGAAAGAGTCGGTCAATGAAGTCCTCCACCTTTTTGAAGTAGACGTCGCAGGTTTGGTCACGCTGCACCGCGGAGGTCTCCACTGCAATGCGAGTGACTTCAAGAGCCGTCAGCACCGTGTGAATCTCGTGTCTCCTCTCCTGTGAATTCCAGCCCCGCGGAGGATCCATGACGGCGAAATACAGCTCGGGTGGCGGGTACGTGAGATCCATCACACCAGACGACAAAACGTCTTCACGTACGCGAGGGAATACGGCGCAGATCTTGGCCTGGATACCCATCGAAGACTCGTACTGGTTCATCATAGCCTTGACACTGCCCTCCAGCAGCTCCTTCAGACCGACGCTCTTGAGATTTCGTACGGGAGGAGTCAAGGCCGCAATCATCATCAGTGCTTGCCCAAACTTCTGAGGGAGGAGCTTGCCTGCATCAACAAACTCGACGCTGACGCTGGCCACCTGTGAAGAGAATCGGCTTAGAACTCGCTCAACACAGCTCCCAAGCGTACTCATAAGAAGCGCCCGCGATGACTTGACCTCTGCAGAAGCGAATCCCAGCGCAAGCACACTCACGCGGCACCCCGCCTTCAATGATGATAGCAGTTCGCCCACTCGCTGCTCCCAGCTGCTGCAATTGCCAGCTTTCTGGAGCGCGCTCAGATCAACAGGAAAAAGAATGGCGGACGTCGCAGCAAGCTTTTCCGCCTGCATTTCGTGGGCATTTCTGTGGGTAAACGTCGAATCAAGATACCGACAGCACACAGCGACACCCTCCGCCGATCCGTTGCTCGACTGGAAAGTGCGATAACAATCAGTCTCAGGTTTTGCAGCATTTTGCGTTCCAGCCCTGACGGCGCACCACAAACCAAACGAAGACGATGTCCCATCCAAGAGGTCTGCTACCACCAACTTCCACGCGATAGACGGAGCACCCGGGTTCTGCCGTCGAAGAGAAGCACCGACCAGTTCCAGGATGTCGTCACAGCTCCACAGCGACAATATTTCTGCATCTGAACACGGCACATCGGCTTCAGCGGTCGACACTTGCTTCAGTCGCTTCGTGCCAATCGGGGTGCCCATCGTGCCGTCAGCTCCTCTGAACAACCACTGCACACTGTCTTTCGCCTTTTGATGAGGGCGATCAAGTCGAAGTTTCGAAGCATCGATTGCAATGGGGCCGGGACCGTTGCGTGAAACCTGCACATACTTCTTCCACATGTGCAGCTTTAGCTTCAAGACGGCGTGCCTCCGCTTTTCGGCGCGGCGTACGAGCTTTCTTTCCTCTCGCTCCTTGGTTAATTGTGCTTGGCGTTGGGCTTCAAGTGCAGCTTCTCGTGCTTGCCGCGCTCGGGCCTCCGCCAGCTCCTGCTGGCGACGTCGCTCTTGCTCTTCTGCAGCTTTTCGCCGAAGTTCCTCCTGCCTTTTCTCCTCTTGTCGTCGCCGTTCTTCTTCAGCTGCCTTTACTCGCAGAGCCTCGGCTTGCTGCAGCGCTGCAAGTCTTTGACGTTTTGCTTCGCGAGCGGCTTCTTCAGCTTTTCTGCGCTGCTCTTCCAGTTCACGCTGTTTCTTTTGTTCACGCAGCTTGGCTTCAAGCTCTTCTTGCTGTCGCTTTGCTTCAGCAGCTTCCTTTTCGGCTTGGGCTTGGGCAATAGCTTCCTTCTTGGCCTTATCTTCACGTTGAGCAGCTTGCTCAGCCGCAGCCTTTTTCGCCTCATCTTGACGAGCCTTGTCTGCTTTCGCCTGCTCGAGTTCCCGCATCCGCTGGATCATTGCTTGCTTCTGTTGCTCAAGCTCCATTTTTCTCTGTGCAATCATGTCGAGGTCGTGCCTTTTCTGGTTGAGATCAGTCGGCTGTTGAACGTTGCCGAAGGAGGTGTTTCCAGATGAGGACGGGGCACTTGACGGTGGTGCCATTGATGCTCCTTCGTTGTAGTCAACGAAGTAAGAGTAGTCATCCTCATACTTAGGCCTATCCGGGTACAGCCTCGCTTGCTCTTCGCGCTCGGAATCTTGGATCAACTTGCTCAACGCTGGGTATCCATCTCGCGCATACTCCGTCACGCCACGGCAGATGTCTCGGCGTAAGTAGTTGCTGCAAACACAAAGAGGGCATTATTGAGTGAAAACACAGGAGCGTTGGCTTGCGCCCACCAAATGATCCGTACCCCTGCTTCATTCCAACGTAGATCTTGGAGCTTCGAATCTTCAGCGGCGTATTGTTCCGGCGTAGTTGAACATCTATGCGAAGACCAACACACGACTGTTACTAAAAGCATCACCAAATAAACCCCGATATGAGCGCAAAATCGTACCTGTCTCAAAATCCCCACCAAACTTCACAACAATTGAGCTATCGTCACCAGCTCCAGGCCTGCCAGATATCCTTAGCTGGTGTTCCTGGCACACCGAGTACGCGTGCTCAATGTCATCGAAGCATAGCAATTCCACCAAGTCTTCCAGCGGGTAAGTCTGGCTGCGATAAGCCCGGTTCATACGAAGCAACGCGGAGGACCGGACATTCGGGATGTACCGGAACAGCAAGCAAGACTGCAAATAGGTTGCTTGTCGGAGCAACGAGAAGAACTGGAAGTAGTCGCCAGTGTGGCGAGCAACGAATACACGCATCGCGAACTTCATGTGGGGGCTCTCCAAGATGTCACGCGGGAGATTCTTCACGTACTTCAATACATCCATACCCCGACCATTGTCCAGAGTACAGAGGATGAAATACGCTCGGCACTCGGCCTCGAACGGACTGAGGTAGGCGGGATCTCCTACCTTGTGGCTTTCATCGTACAACTCGTTGAGTGACTTGAGGGTTTGGCCGAGTTGCTCCATGTTTTGCTGCGCCACGAAACTCTGAATCTCGATGAGTTCATGTTCACTGAGAACGTGATAGCGCGCAATACGCTCGTGAATATCGAGAGCTATCGGGTGCACACGACCTCCAGCGCCACGGTAATTCTGGAGAACAAAATCTTTGCGAATCATTCGAAACCGATCCCAGCAGAAGTTGTAAAGCTCAATGGGCTCCGGAACTCGAGGCGGCTGGAAACGTGGATCCAAGCCACACTGCTCCAAATCCATGATTGCCTGCTCGATATACAGCTGAGTTCGTCGTAGAACGCCAGGGGGTCGAATCTCCTCGGGGATATCCAATTTATGATCAGCTGAACTGCGCTGGAATCGCTTGATGATCATGTCTCGCTCTGTTCCTGGCTGGTCAGGGAAACACTTCTCAAACACGCTCAACTCGTCCACCCGGATGTGCAGCTCGCGTTCTGTTGGGCTACACATATCAGCGCAGAGTCCATCCAGGTTAGTGGCGGCTGCCAGCTCCGCCTTGCTGCTGTCATCGCGGGACGAAGCGACCGTTGACGGCATGGAAGCGAACCGAGTTTCTTCATCACTTGTAACTGGAGCTCTTTTCTTCGTTCGAGCTTGTCGTTGCTTCGCATGCTTTTCGTTTGTTGGGCTAACCTTGGGTGCGCCAAATGCGGTTCCTTCTGGCGGGAATTTCTGACTGCTTTTCGGCTGTTGCCCACCAAAAGGATTCGCGTCTTGCTCCGCTGCGGCGCCAAATCCCTGCGCTCGTTTGCCTTTTCCAAATGGAGACTTCTTCGTGCCGTTCATCCGCGCCTCCATTGATGCCATATTGTCAGCATTGGCGAACCCTCCCGCTGCAGGATCGGAGCTGAACTTCGGGGTCGTCTGTCGTCGCTTGTCAGCGGCACCACCAAACGTAGTCGCAGGTGCGGAACCTCCAGGAGGCGATGGCTTCCCGAACGCTGGAGAAGTTTGGAAGCCGCTAGAAGTCGATGCTCCGCCGAAAGTTGTGTGGACGGTGGGGGCGTTTGAGGTGCCGCCACCAGCAGCAAAAGGGTTCTCCGCACGTGAGCCCGCCGCATTCGGAGTTATCTGTTTCTTCCGTACTCGAACGCCCGACGCTTGACTTCCAAACGCTGTGCCAGGCGAGGACAGCGGCGTGGGTGCTGCTGCACTGCCCGATCCAAATCCATTCGAGTCCTGCGAAAAAGAGCCCTGCCCGCCACGCTTGGGCGTAGGCGCACTGCCAAAAGTAGTCTGTCCTCCACCAAATCCACTGTCGTTGCCTCCAAACGCTGCGTTGCTTCCACCGAAAGACGACGATCCGCTGCCGCCGAACGAAGGCTTCGTTCCAGCATTCCCTCCAAACGCGTTACCTCGGTTCTTGGGATTTCCACCTACCGACGACGCAGATCCAAACGTCGTGTGTGCACCCGCTGAGTTCGCAGAGGGCGAAGCGCTGTTCTGTCCAAATGAGTTGGCGCCTCCAAACGCAGTCGTTGCGCTGCTCTGCGTTATATTCTTGTTGGTCTTCTTCTGTCCAAAGGGGTTCCCACTCGAAGAAGCTCCACCAAAGCCACCCGACGGCGCCGGAGGAGCCCCAGCCAGACCTCCAGGCGGGAGAGGGGGCTGCTTACCGAAGCCACCGCTGCCTGGAGCGCCAGTCAAGCCGCCCGGAGGCAGCGGAGGCTGGCTGCCGAAGCCGGAGCTCTGTCCGAACGCCGTCTTGGCGGCTGAAGCGTTGCCGCCCGCCGACTGGAACGGGTTCACTGCCGTCGTCGATCCTGGACACGCCACGGGGCAGCCACCGATCAATACCTAGAGACGCGAAGTCACAGCCGCCACCGGAGAGAGCCAGCCTCCTGTCTGTCCGTCCACAGCACGAGCGCGCCCTCCCTCCCTCTCTCGCGCACAGCAGCAGCGTAAACGCAACCCTGTACCCTGCCTCTTACCTTGGTTCTGCGCGAACGGGTTGCCGCCCTGGGGCGCCCCGAAGCCTCCGAAGCCGCCGCCTCGATCTGCGCAACAGTAGGGAGAACGGATCAGCGCGTAACTCGGCAACCAGGCGGCCAATCGGCGCGCATGAAGACGCAACACAGAGCCAAGAGAGTGGAGAACGCACTGCCTGAGCTGAACATCGCGCCGTCGCCCGGAGATCCGCTGTACACGCCGCCGAAGGTGTCGCGTCCTGATCCGGCCCAGCGCCGTTGGGAAGCTCTGAGGCTTTAACCGTACCCCCTCCAATAAAGTGGTACAGTGTACCTGTTGAAGCCAGCTGTGTGGGCCACCTTATTTTAGAATTCCAGGGCGCCTAACCCAGGCATCTGGCTGCGATCTGATTGGCTGCTGCCGCGGGGCATAGTGAGTCCAAGTGAGCCCGAGGACTGGAGAGCCTTGCGCGTTGGGGAACCACCAATTCTCCCGGCCGCTGGCTCCGCTGGCTGTTGGTGCGCTCCAAGTTCCAAATTGCCCGCAACTTTCTGAGTAACTTCGCGCGAAGGTAAAATCCCTCGGCGCGTGTGTTCCCCCCCCCCTCATGAAGCGGACACTCACGCGTCTGCCCTCTGCCTGCCTGCCTGCCTCTGTGTGCTCTTCCTCCCTCCCTAGTTGAAAGATGGTGAAGCACAACAACGTCATCCCCAACGGCCACTTCCACAAGTACTGGGAGTCCCGAATCAAGACTTGGTTCGACCAGGTAAGCCCATGAACTGGCAGTCAATACAGCTGCAATACAGCCAGCCAGCCAGCAGCGATAAAGCACACAGCCCGCGGTCTCTACTACGGGAACAGTGCGGGATTAAGGCGGCGAACAGGTCTTTCGACGATGAAATAGGGACGCGGGACAGTCTAGATAGTTTAGCGCGATGGACATTGAGACCCGCTTCAGGACCGTGTGCTCGGCTAGTAGCCTACTGGCTGGCTGACTGCAAGAACGACGACATGGAGTAGAGGTGTACTGATGCGCGTTATCTTGACGACCCCGAACAGGCTTCCAAGAAGAAGACCCGTCGCCTGAGACGTAAGGCTAAGGCCGCTGCCATCGCCCCGCGTCCGGCCGCTGGTCTGCTGCGCCCCGCCGTGCACTGCCCCACGATCAAGTACGGCTCGAAGGTCCGTGCCGGCAAGGGCTTCACGCTCGAGGAGCTGAAGGAGGCTGGCATCAACCGCAAGCAGGCTCTGAGCATCGGCATCGCCGTGGACTTCCGCCGCACCAACAAGTCGGTGGAGTCGCTCCAGGCCAACGTGCACCGCCTCAAGGCCTACAAGGCCAAGCTCGTGGTGTTCCCGCGCAAGAGCAACAAGCCCAAGAACGGCGACTCGGCCGCCGAGGAGACCAAGAACGCCGTGCAGCACACGGGCCCGATCCTCCCGATCACGCGCTCGAGCGTCAAGTCGACCACGGCCGTCATCACGCCCGAGATGAAGGAGAAGAGCGTGTTCACGCAGCTGCGTGTGGCTCGCGCCGACAAGCGCATCTTCGGCAAGCAGGCCAAGCGTCTGGCTGACAAGAAGGAGAAGAAGTAAGTGTCGTTCGCGTCGACATTTACTGGCCAGCTCTCTTGATCGACCTGTCTCGTTGTTGAGAGGGACGGCGCTCCCGAAAGTCTTTTGCGGAAAATTGGAACACAATACATCGCGCATCAAAAAAACTGCTTTGGCTCGGTGTCGTACGCGTTCTTGAGTGTTGATTTGTTAAGTGTTCGATGATGCTAGTGCAACGTGTTGCATTCACGAAAACGCAGGTGCAACAAGCTGACAGGCTCCTGCCCTGGCAACATCTTGTTATGTAAGTCACGTAACATGTTCACTTCAAGCCGCACTCTGGTGCAAACAACCATCTAAATCTATCTGGCGCAGGGACAGCAGTTCAAACCCTGACGTCGGCATACGCTTCCGGTTCGGAGAGCAGCGGCTGCTTCTCTGGTTCGTCCGACAGCATTGAAATCGACTTGAGTTTGACCCGGCCTCCACCGACCTTGGTGTTTTCTGAAGTGTCCACCTTCTCTGGCAATACGCGAAGGAACGCCAGGACAAGCAGCTGACTGACAGCCGCGATCACCACGAGCAGCCAAAGATGGCTCCAGTCCACAACCTTCGTGGTCGGATCCGGAACGATGCCCAGCGCCGACACCAAGATAGAAGAGAGGACTCCAGACACGACGCCGCCGAAATCCATGAACGACAGGAACAGCGCGTACGTGAGCCCTTGAACTTCGGGGTCCGCCGGGCAGTAGTACGTAGCGACAACCAGAAGTTGAAGCAGTGCGAACTCGGAGGTGAAGGACGTGATGAACGACTCGGTCGTGCTGAACGTGCACACGGACACAGGAAGGTCAGCCACCGGTGGAGCCAGCAGCAGTCGCGGCAGACCCGCAACAACAGAGCTCACTGTCGACAGCAAGAAGACGCTGCGGACGTTCTTGTTGGTGCACCACTTGGCGTACGCCAAGCACGAGAGGAACCGCCCGACCATGCCAGCGAGGGACATGTACTGCAAGCACTCGCGCTGGTCTTTAAGCAGCGAGAACGAGTACTGATACCAGACCGTTCCGTCGTCCGGTAGTGCATTGCACAGGAAGAAGAAGAGCATGGGCGGGAGGACCGGCTTGATAAGCTCCACCTTGCGGTGCAGGTCGCGCTTGAACGGCTGCCACCAGGACGTCACCACACTGCCGCACGTAGTAGACGTCTGCACTGTGTCGTCCACCGCAGGACTGTCCGCTTCACTTTCAGTCCTGAAATCAGTATCGTACACCGGCGTCTCGTGCAGCCCCAGCAGACAGACCCCAGCGGCTGTGAGAGGCAGCAAACTGGTCCATCCGATGATCTCCTGGGGCGTGATGTTCTTGTCTCGGTACACTGGGATGCTGAGCGTGAGCGCCGCAATGGACGCAGCGTTCTTGACACCATTGGCCAGCGACTGCACGTGGGCGCTGCTCCTGCTGGTGGCGTCGCCCGCGGTGAGATTCACGAGGAAGATGCCGAGCATGAGCTGCGCGAAGGCCTCGGCCACGGCGTCCACCACCTTGACGACGAAGGCGCCGGCGATGGAGTGCACGTAGACGGCGGTGAGCACCAGCGACGAGGCTGCGACCACCTCGCACAGCAAGATGTAGGACTTGCGGCGGTACCCGAAGAGCGGCACGCTGTCGGACAGCAGCCCGTAGAGCGGCTTGAGGTTCCACGGGAAGAAAGAGACCGCATAGTAGAGCGACGTGGTGGCCGGCGGCATATGGATGACGTCGAAGAGCCACTCCCCGTACGCGGTGCCAGGGAGCGTCATGTAGACCGCGTGCAGGAAGTAGAGCGCTAGCAGCGCCACCGGCACCTTCATGGCTACAGCTCTCTCTCTCTCTCTCTCTTCCTCTCTGTGCGGCCGCATCTGATACATGACCTCTTCAACAGGACACATTAATAATGATTGATAAAGTGTTCTGAACGGTGTTTCCTCCGCTTTGATTGGCGAGGGGCTGTACGCTGTGTTGATTCGCTAAAACTCAAAGATCGCTTATTGACCAATGGACTACGTTATTGCGCCGTCACCAAGCGTTGCAGACACTTGACTATCGCCTGGCGGAGGACGCTCGAGCTCGACGACCATGGCGCGCGACGAGTTCAACATCGACGAGGCCGAGGACTTCGACGACGGCACGCGCGCCGTGCTGCACACGGAGGGTTCGGACTCGGATGGCGGCAACGAGGCGCAGGACGCGACGCGGCTGCGCTCGTCGCGCAAGCAGCGGCTGCAGGCGGAGCGCCAGGGCGGCAAGCAGCGCGAGCAGGCGTCGGCTCTGCGCGTCAAGAACTGGGACGCCGGGCTCATGGAGAGCGCCGAGTACGCGGGCAAAGTGGTGACGCGCAAGGACCTGCAGGAGGACGAGGCCATGGACTCGCCCGACGAGGACGCGATGGCCGACTGGTCGGACGCGGAGCCCTTCGGAGCCTCGGACGAGGAGGACAAGGCTGAGGAGGAGGAGGAGAGTGAGGAGGAGGACAGCGACGATGAGGACAAGAGCGCCGAGATGCTGATCCGCGGCTTCCAGAAGGAGGACTCGGCGCGGCTCATGGGCGCGCAGGACAGCAAGAAGGTCGTGGAGAAGGCCAAGCACGTGCGTCACCAGAAGCTGCTCTGGGAGCGCTGTCTCGAGGTGCAGATCTACACGAAGAGGCTGCTGACGTCGGCCAAGGATGCTGCGGCGCACGAGACGGACGGAGAGACGACAGACGAGGAGGCTGCGACCAAGACCAAACAGCAGGTGGTCCAGGAGCTCTACAAGAGCATTGAAGCCGTGTCGGCGCTGCAGGAGAAGCTCTGTAACGTCCCGGAGCTAACGGCTCCGTCCGCGGACTCCCCCACGAAGAAGCGCAAGCGCGCGTGCGACGAGCTGTGGCAGAAGATCACGGCCAGCAGCCGCACGATGCTGCCGCAGTACAACGACATTCTCAACACATACACGCGCAAGACCGACCTGGCGGCGGGTGGCAAGAACAGCCAGGCGAAGAAGTTCAAGGCGGTGAACCAGGATATCCTGGCTCAGGTCGAGTCCGTGCTGGTGGACCCGCAGCGAGTCAAGAGGAAAGCACACGCGCCGCTGGATGTACCCGAGTCCGAAGCCACTGAAGGTTCCGAAGACTTGCTGGACGAGCTCATGTACGACGACTCGGACTTCTACCAGCAGCTGCTGAAGGAGTTTATCGAGAGCGGCGGAGGTGGCGCTGGCCAGGACGCCATGGTGAGGCGCACGCACCGCAAGAAGAAGAAAATCGTCAACCGCAAGGCCAGCAAGGGCCGTCAGCTGCGCTACACGGTGCACCCCAAGCTGGAGAACTTCATGTTCCCGGAGCCGTACCCCAAGCCGGAGATGGACGTGGACGAGCTGTTTCGCTCGCTCTTCGGACAGGTTCGGCAGTAACTCGGCAGCTACGCTGTTGGCGATGAATAGATTGATTTTGGATCGTAAAGTGTTCTACTCTACTGCAAAGGCTGTAACGCGCAAAATTCTCTCCCTTCCGCCGATGGCGTTGCGTTGTGTTTAACGGAAGAATATCCTTCGTTTTCCTTATAGCACATCGTCCTCTTCTTCCTCCTCCTTCTCCCCTGTTAGATACACTTCCTTGATCTTCGCCAAGCTTGCTTCAATTTCCCGCAGCCGCAGTTCGTTGACTCCGTTAGCGCCGATCTTCTTCACGATGCCCACCAGCGTGATCGCTTTCTCGGCGACGTGCACCACGGCCAAAGCTCGGATTTTCTTGGCACGAGTTGCATTCTCCAATGACCGGAACTCCTCTTCTGCCAGGTCCATGGAGGCATCAGCCAGCGCCGTCGCCGAGTCGATCAGCGCAGTGCCACGCTCCTCGAAGCGCTCGGGGATGTTGAATTCGTGTAGCTGTCGCACTTCTGCCGCATACGAGCCGCTCTTAAATACTTTGTGTTTGAGCTTCACGGTGTCCTTCAGCAACTGCGTGAACTTGTCGATCAGCTCCGGTTTGCCCTTGGCAATCGCGCGCATGGTTGCGGGTGCGTTGAGAATTTGCGCGCGTTTTGCGATCAGTTGGCCAGCATCGCGTTCTAAGAACGAAAGCGCCCAGAGCCGCCCATAGGCCTTGCCGGCATCCAACCTTTCCTGGTCCGAGAAGTACCAATCGCGAGTGTCCTTGTTCTTGATGAGAAGACGTGACGACCAGGTCTGGACGGAGTCGGTTCCCAGCGCAAGTCCATACTCTTCCAGCTTCGGGCCAATTGTTTTGTAGAATGAGACTGCCTCTTCATCGGTGGAAAGCTTCGTTGACAGTAGCTCCGCCACCAATCGGTTGACCTCTTCACGGTTCTCAACCAGTTTCTTGTTGCTCTCCTTCCGCGCTTTCTTCTCAAGCTGCTCGATCATGCTCATACCACCAGGACCCTTGAACTGCTGAGACTCGTCACCGAAGATATCATCGATAGCGCTCTCCGCAGCAGCGAGCTCTTGGGCCATTTGGTCTTCAACTGACCGCGGTGGCATGCCATCTACGACACCACCACTGCTGCCGCGACCACGAGCACTGCTAGCTAAACCTCCACCGTTCGACACTGCATTCAACGAATACAGATACCAAGTGCGTCAGCTTTAGGTTTGAGTACAGTATGACAGCCATCTCATTCTACAGTACCTTGTTGAATAATTTGCTGGTGCTGCATGAGGATACTGAAAAGCTGCTCCATGGAGACAGGTCCCGTGGGGGAGGCTGGAGCTTGAGCAGGCGGCTGGTTCATACATAAAATACAACATGAAACTTAGTAACCTTGCACATTCGTACGAGCACGATAGTACGTTTAGCACTTACACCAGGGTCGTTAGGGGATACATCATCCGGGCGGTCGAGCAGATCAGGGTCCACTTCTTCTGCCTTCATCTTTAGCTTGATCTGCTCATCAGGCATGCCCATTTGCCGAAGTTTGAAATACTTGAGGAATTTCGCATCATCTTTTACAAGCAGTGGTTTGTAGGGAACGACGGGGGCGGACGCTGGCATTGAAGGCCAGCTAAATCCCCCGTTTGCTCCTTGAAGCGGAGACAGCGGCGACGAAGGATACCCGGTCGAGATTTGCAACGGCGGCTAGAGGCAAAAAGTTAAAAGGTCAGCTAACACAACCAACCAACCAACCATTCGAAGTGAACACTCTACGTACGCCAGGGTCATTCGGTGATACTTTGCTCGGCGTGTCCAGCAGAGTGGGGTCCACTCCGTCGGCCTCCATTTTCATCTTGATCTGGTCGACGGACATGTCCATGCTCTTTAGCTTGAAGTATTTCTTGAACGCGGGGTCTTCGGCCACAGTCAGCGGGATGTACGCGCCCTTCTCCGGCTAAACACCAACAAAAACATTAGTCCCAACGACTTACAGCCAATATCAAGGGCCATTCATCACGTACACCTCGGTCGTTCGGAGAGACTTCATCGGGCGTGTCCAGCAGTGACGGACTGACGCCATCTGCCTGCATCTTGGCCTTGATGTGGTCGAGGGGCATATCCAGGTTCTTCAACTTGAAGTACTTCTTGAACTCCGGGTCGTCCTTCACCAGCAGTGGCATGTAGACGCTTCTGGCCATCGGCATCATGGGCCCCACCTGCGGCTGAGCGTAGGCCACCGTCTGCGTCTTCTTCTCCAGTTCCATGAGCTTCTGCTGCAGGGCTTTGATCTCCTTCAGACTGGCGCCCGAGGCGCCTCTCTCTCGGGTCGCAGCGCCTCCTCCGTTCTTTTTGTCCGCCATGAGCTGCGAGATCTGGCGCTGCAGCTTGTCGATGGACGAGCTGGTGGTGACGGCGTCCGCCTTGGCCGCCAGCTCCAGCAGCTTCTTGATCTGGTTGGGCGTGAGGCCGGGGATGGCCACGCCTCTGCCGCCTCGGCCTGCAGACAGCGGGGCGTGGGCCACATCTTCACTCTCCGACTCGCTGTCGTCTTCCTCCTCCTCGCTCTCGCTCTCCTCCTCCTCCTGCTCGGCCGCCTCCCTCTCCATTCGCATCTTGATGCACAAGTTGCGGTGCGCGCTGGCGTGTCGCCGCTTGCAGATCTGCAGCAGACACGTGGTGGAGTATAGCCGGTTAGTTCGTTATAATAGCCGCAGTTCTTTGCCTTCTTATTGCATTGCGGCCACGCACTTCGCTGCAGTAGAAGGCCTTGCTGCAGATGGAGCAGCCCAGCGACGCGTTGGGCGTGGCGCAGTAGGCGCAGTCCTCGCCCGAGCCGCCCGCGAAGCCGCCCACCATGCTCGTGAGGCGGCTCATGAGCTCGTCGTCGCTGTCGCTGTCCGCCATGACTCCTCTGTGGCTCCTTCCTCACTTGATGGACTCGAGGCTTCTTGAGGTCTGGGCAGCGCTCGGCGCCGTTTCTCAGGTTCAATCTCGAGCCAAAAATAAGCCCATAGACGGGTCAGGTCGGAGCGCTTCGGCATCGAATCGGATGATGGCCCTACTCGGGGGCAGCACTATAGATGGCTCATGGATGGCTATGAGCATTGAGCACAATCGGCTCGGGGTGTCTTACGCTGCTGGGCGGCTCCTAATCTTCCGCATCATCTGGACGGATATATCCGTTGTGCCTACCTGCTGCCTGCTGCCTGCTGCCTGCAGTCGGGCAGCAGCTCGACGCGAACGAAACTGCGGAGCAGCAGGAGGCCTCTATACGCTCTGGTCTCGTAGGCTAATTCCGCCTGCTGGCTGCACTGCAACTGCTGTCTACCAGAGCGTCGGATCAGATCGCCTGACCGGGGAGAACGCTTCAACTTGCAGTGAGCGGTCAACAAGATCAACAAGATATATTGCGCGTTCTAGTCGAACTTTCCGAAGTCGATTGATTGAATCGACCGACAGCAAACTGCCCGAGATTTTGATTTGACTTGAGTTTACTGTGTACGCAATAAAGTACGAAATAAGAAGTCGCTCAGGCCGTCTCGGTCGATTCCAAAAGACTTGAAATTTGTATTCAGCGATTTCAACCCATATGGTAAACCGACCCGAATCGGCAATATTGGCCAGAATTCACAATAATAGCGGTGAAGCAGGTTTTGCTTGTCATAGTCATGGCGTGAGTATTGAATAAATATGCCAGGGAGCTTCCGCGCATTCTTCGATCGAACGCAGCGCGCTGCTGCCGTTTATAAAGATAGGGAGCTGCCTTGAGGCGTTTAGGCCGCGACTCGAGAGGCCCGGGACAGTCGGCGCTGCGAGAGCATGCGCACCATGTCGGGCGACTTGTCGGTCTCGCTCATGTTGAGCAGGTAGTCGGCCCCCACCTGCTCGCCCGTCGCGAAGCCCGAGAAGCGCTGGAACAGCTCGCAGATGGTGGCGTGGCCGTTGGCCTCGGCGATCATCATGGCGTCGCTGTCGTTCTTGGTGCGCTTCTCCGGGTCGGCGTCGTGGCGCAGCAGGTACTCGGAGATGGCCAGCGAGCCGAGCTTGGCCGCGAAGTGCAGCGGCGTGATGCCGCTCGCGGTCATGACGTTCACGTTCGCGCCGCTGTCGACCAGCAGCGCCACGATCTCGAGGTTCTGCGACACGATGGCGGCGTGGAGCGGGTACGTGCCGCGCTTGCTGCAGACCGACACGGTGGCGCCTGCGTCGAGCAGAAGCTTCACGACGTCGACGCATCCGTTGCGGCACGCGGCAATGAGCGGGGTCACGCCGGCGTCGTTGGCCATGTTGACGTCTGCGCCTTCGTCCAGCAGCAGCGCCACAATGTCCGTCCGGCCCATGCGCGCCGCAATGTGCAGGCACGAGGACCCGTCCGCCATGGCCGTGTTGGCGTCGGCGTAGTTGAACAGGATGAGCTGCACGGCGTACGTGTGGCCGATGCGGCACGCCACGTACAGGCAGATCTCCCAGCGGCGGGCCTCCGTGAGGTCGGGCGAGTTGAGCTCGTCGATATCGACCGCGAACTGACTAAGCACGTGCTCGCAGAACTCCTCCATGAACGAGTGCATGGTGTGCACGCGCACAGTCTTGACCTGCAAGGACGGCAGCGTGACGCGCTCCGTCTCCGTGGTGTCGTCCTCTTCAGGCGTCTCTTCCTTTCGAGACGCGACTGCGCGTGGGGTGGCGAGGCGAACCT
Organism: Phytophthora sojae; assembly: GCF_000149755.1. NCBI lineage: Eukaryota > Oomycota > Peronosporomycetes > Peronosporales > Peronosporaceae > Phytophthora > Phytophthora sojae. The sequence continues at coordinate 944,552 of NW_009258129.1, read as the reverse complement.
CGCTGACTTCCGACTCGCTATCGCGGTAGTCGCCGTCGTCGTCGTGTTCCTCTTCTTGGTTGAGCATCTGCTCAGCGCACTGCTGTCTCCAGCCATCGAGCGCCAGCGGGCGGTGCAGTGCGGCCGACGCGCCGGCCGGGAAGTGCTCCGCCGCGCCGAGGAAGTTGGCGTACGCCTTGAGCACGAAGCAGCTGTCGTCCTGCAGCTTCTCACGCAGCGTGGCGCCGCCGAAGCTGCTGAAGAACTCGTGCAGCAGCACGATAAACGCCGCGAGAGCGTCGCGCCGCTCGTTGACTGCGGCGTGGTCGAGTCCCGTGAACTTGGAGCGCAGCGAGCGGCGCGACGGGAACGGGAACGAGTGCAGCATCGGGTACAGCGCGTCGAACTCGCAGCGGTCCTCGGCGCAGCGGCACTTGTGCTTCGCGCTGAGCGTCAAGTGGTGGCGGTGGTTCGTCGGTTCGTCCACGCGCTCGCGCAGCGTCTTCCAGAGGCGGCGGAACTGCGAGTACGAGCGCAGCGTGGTGCACACGCCGTTGGGCGAGAGCGAGGCCGGCGCCGCCGCACGCGCGTCGTTCTTGGAGAGTTTGATGGCGAAGAAGACCTTGCCGTCCGTGACCTGGTAGCCGGGCACGGCCACGTCGTACTTGTCGATCCAGCTCATGGCGGCTCTGCGTCTTGTTGGCGAGTGCCGGTCGGGGACGTTGGCTGGCTTCTGGAGGTGGAAAGCCGTTCGGAAGTTCGGTGGCGAGATAGATGTCGATAGGCTTTCGACAATCAGAGATATCTCGGCGCTATTAGTAGCGGATGGATAGATACCCCTCTACTCCGAGAATAGAGGTTCAAGTGTACGAGTCCGCTGCGCGCAGCACGACTACGTGGATCTTTCTGCGCGGCGGCAAAATGCAGATTGGCGCTCGCCCGTGCACGGCGGAGCTCAGCTGGCACCAGGCCGCGCCCCGGCCGGTGCATCGAGCAGCTCGGCGCCCCTCGTCGTAATGTTGGACCGGCGCTCTGGTGTCACACCCCTTCAAGGCGCTGGCCAATGGGGGCTCAGTCCCCCCTTTCACAATTCCACGCAAAAAATAAGCGGACGAAAGCGCACCGGCTCTGTCGACGCCCGTGCAAGTGATACTTGGCCGAGGCTGGTCGGCCTTGGGCTCCGCTGTTACCGTAATTTAGATCTCATACTACATATAGCTGATTATTGAAGTTGTCGTGTTGCAAAGTGCACACGAGATGTACATGTACCGACGATTTTATGTTCGTATTCTGAAGTGCATCATGCAAAGTGGTATTTACCGGTACCCTTAAACACTGCTGTCTAGATCTATCTACTCCACGGCAGCTAGCGCACCCGGTTTCGACCTTGTCGATAATTAGATCGCGCTGGTTCAGCCAGTTGTAGACCTGTCGCTTTTTGGCTTTTAATTGGGCTGCCGTGAGCGAAGGGTAGAAGTAGTTGACTGTGTCGCGCATTTTCTCCTTAGTAACGACTGCGTCGTAGGACTCGATCACGCTGAGCTTGTGTTGAAAGGAGACAGCAACACGCTTAAACCGCTTCGGCAGCTTTCCTGTTCCTGTTGTGCGTGTCCGCCCTCCCTGCTGACCTGAAGAGCGGGACATCACTTTCCGCGGACTTGGCGTGCGCTCCATGGTTGTTCTCTTGCAATGACTGGCCCTCTTTTGCTGCATTTGCTCAATTTATACCCTACGTATTATGAGAACTCAACTGACGAGCTGGGTAAATGGCGCGATATCATTGGCTAATGCCTAGTATGAAGTAAGAGATCTGTCTGTGGTATGAGATCTAAAATACGGTACTACGAAGCACAAACCCTCGGTCAGACTGTGCGGCCCAGGACCATGATGGCCGGGGCCGCAAGCGTGCAATTGAGCCGACTGTGCAATGCGGGAGCGCTGCTGAAAACTGGCCGCTCGTCCGGAGCGCTACGGCTTTCTAGGCCCGGCGGGCTGGCGACGCGCAGCTGAAGTTGAGGCCCGACCGCATGGCCGTTGGTTGGCCAAAGGAGTGCTGGCCGACGGAGTTGGCTCTCATCTCGATGATGCCAGCCCCACACCCAACGAGGAACGGACAGCGTTGAAGCAAACAGTTTGGGGGCGACACGCGCTCGTTAGCAACGGAAAGCACTATCTTTTTCGTTTCGGAGGAACACGCAGCTTCTCAGCGACTTTGTGCGCTGCTTGGTGCGAGCACCGCGCTGCTTCTGCGTGCCGACCGCAGGTTGATCGTCTGCCAGACAGCCGATGGATTTTCGCAGCCCCAGCCGACGAATGTGTCAGCGTACGGTCAGCTCTGTTGAAGCGGGCGAATTCGGTGAAGTTGAGGGTGGGCCGTCAGAGCCTCAAGTCCAGCGGCGAGGCCTCCAGATCCGTCCGCTGCACCGCGTTGAGCTCCGGCGCCAGACACTGCGCCTGCAGCAACTGCAGCGGGTCGAAGCGCTTCTCGACGCGGTGCTGCCGGTGCGCGCTCCACGGGTGATCGCAGTTGCAGACCCACGGACTGTAGAGACGCAAACCGCATCAAATCGTAAGGTGGATTTTTGATGAACAACATCCCAAGCAAATGTACGCGTGCGCGACTTGCAAAAAACTTGGCCTGGCGTACGCACCTGTCAAATCCGGAGCAGCCGCACTTGAGCTTCTTGCAGACGAACGGCTTGGCGCCCGGGTCGTGATCCGTGTGCCTATGTTTGCAGCGGCATCGTAGGATCCAGGCTCCCTCCGCCACAACGTAGAAAAAGCTTTTGCACGCGCACTTGGACGAAGTGCACGCAAAGGCACGGAACCCAGCGGGCGACCTCACGCGTGGATCTGCGGCGCTGCTCGGGTGCTCCTTGTAGCGGTGTCCACTGCGTAGATTTTTTGTTTGTTTGTTTTAGTAAAAGACGCACACGAGGTTAGTATCCACAAGTCACGAACCCTTGAGTAAAGATCAGCGGACAATACGAAAAAATACCAAAGACAGCGACTCTCTTCGCGCACTGGGATGCACTCGCGCTTGCATGTGTCACAGGTCCACTGGATCACAGTCTTCGTGTAGCTCTTGAGCTTCATTGGGAACGGGGCTGCGACTGGCATCGGAGCTTTTGTCACCAATCGAGAGAACTCTTTCTTGAGTTCCGCCACCGAGACGTCCTCTTGGTTGCAAGTTGCCTGGACGGTTGAAGCCGCAGCAGCTGGTGCATTTGTGCCTTCAACAGCTTCGGGCTCGGCACGTTTTAGTTGATGCAGACGCTGCTCAGGCCGCTTCGGTACGAGCTGCTGACTCAGCTTCGCTTCTTCCTGCTGATTCGGCGTCAGATCCTCCAGCGTCGCGGCGATGCGACTTGACTTGGACCGCCTCCTGCCGCTGGATCGTAGCTTGCTCTTGAGAAGCTGCAAGGACTGGGCTCGCGCGGCAGGGCTCTGCTCCATCGTCGTCCCAATGCGTTCTTGCATCAATTTGACAGTCGCGTCTTTTCGACTCCTCAACCGTTTGGGGATCCGATGCCACGATCGACATGCTGTGTCCTGATTGCTGCGGCTTCTGTGATGCTTCTTCACACAGCCGAGGCGCTCGCTTGCAACGCTGGGTCGTACTTTGATGGCGTCAAGTGTTCGCGATGCCCAGGAGGAAGGTTTGGAGCTGCACCGGGTCTCACCTCGTCGGCATGCTCTGGTTTGTGTAATGCGGGCTTCTTCTGCCCGGAAGGGTCAACTTCACCGCAAGAGAAGCCTTGCGGCACCTCCGTCTTCTATTGCCCCGCTGGCAGCGCCGAGCGGCGCAAGGTAGATGAAGGATACTACACGATCAAATTCCCAACCGACCAGAGTAATCTGCCCATGATCGACAGCTCGCTCGGCGGTGCTGGACGGCAAATACGCTGCGAGAAGGGATACTACTGCGTCTTCGGCATCCGACGGGTTTGCCCAGCTGGGGTATATGGAGATTCAACGAAAATGACCTCCCCGACTTGCTCTGCACCTTGCCCGAAAGGTTCGTACTGCCCGGAAGCTACAAACGTGCCGACACTGTGTCCGGCTGGAACGTTCGGAGGTGAAGTCGGTCTGAAGGATGCTCGCTGCAGCGGTCTCTGTCCGATCGGGCACTACTGGTACGTTGAACCGCTGTCATTGATGTCGTTTGTTCTACCTTTGACGTGGTTCGTTGCAGTGAGATCGGGACTATTACCCCCGCACCGTGTCCTACAGGCACGTATGGAGCTGTGCAGGGCCTCGTTAGCTCAGCGTGTTCGAGCGCGTGTACGTTAGTCGGTGGTGTATTATCGTGTCTTCCATCCTCTTGTCCCGCAGGATACTATTGCGCTTTGGCGACAACAGTTCCGCTGGAATGTGGATCCGTAGGAATGTTTAGCCCCAAGGGCTCGTCGGCACCGACCGCGGCAACGATAGGCTACTACACAACTTGGAAAAAATACTCGGGAACGTCCGTGACCGGGGAACAGCTAGCACTGCAGTACGTCGAAGGCTACAAGCTCGCGATCCAGAACCAAACGACTCGATCAGATCAACGCATTTGCGAGAAAGGCTCGTACTGTATTTCTGGCGTGAAAAGGCTTTGTCCGGCTGGAACGTATGGCAGCAGCGAAGGCTTGTCGACCGCTGCTTGCACTGCACCGTGCCCTGCCGGATACTATTGGTACGGATATCATTGTGTCAAAGCACCCGACAAGCCCGCAAGCTGACGTTTCTTCATGTTTGAATCTCCAGCCCGAAAGGAACAGCAAACTACACGCAAAATCCCTGCACGTCTCGGACATCATTCTGTCGTCAAGGCTCCTCCGTACCAATTGCTGTCGACACCGGCTACTACACTGTGGCCACGCAAGCAGGACTTCGTACCGACGAGATCGTTTGCCCCGCTGGAAGCTACTGCATCGGTGGTGTTCAATATCTTTGCCCTGAACGAACGTACGGGGCCACCATCGGTCTTGCGTCGACAGCTTGTTCTGGTAAATGCCAAGCCGGGTACTTGTGTCCGCGAAACTCGACGTCCGCAACGGAGACATCGTGTCCGGTTGGAAGCTACTGCATTGGTGGCATACAGTACCTCTGTCCTGAAGGAACGTTTGGGGCCACAACCGCTCTCGCTTCGAAAGCTTGCTCTGGCAAATGCCAAGACGGATATGACTGCCCTCGAGGCTCTACGTCTCCCACACCGGCATTGTGTCCCGCTGGATCGTATTCATGGAATGGCAGCTTGTGTGTACCATGCTACCCTGGCTACTGGTGTGATGTCGCCCTTTGCAGTGTAGCCAACAGTTTCTGCTCGCTATTACCATCAGCAGCCCAGCAATTGCAGTAGAAGTAAACGCCACGCCAAACCTTATGAAATCCTTACCATTTGCGGCACACTATAACGCCTAAAAGCTCTTGAAAGTGTGCTCCTCCGGCTTGATGCGCCACGTCGTGTACTGCCGTAGCTCCTGGATAAAAGCCTCAGAAGGCTGCTCTCTTGACTTGGGCATCGCTGCGAGGTCGAACTCCGAGAGCTCACCGATGTAAAACTGCTTGAGGTAGCGGAAAGACTGGCGACTTGCGTGGTAGATCTCAAACATGACGGTCGAATCGACATTCATGGCCTCCTGAGCGATCAATTCGGAGCCACCTGGGTGCTCTGGGATCCATCGTGTAATATCCAACACCATGCCTTGCATGACGAGCCACACCTCGCCCGATTCATTGCGGCGGACGACCTCCTCCCAGCGAATAGCGTCCTTGCGCACGCGGGTCTCGAACTCTCCAAGGCGTCTCTGGCACACTTCCTGCAAGCCAATGCACCCCACCGTAACTGCAGCAGCTAGCAGATCTTCCGTGACTGCAGGATCAAACTGGAACTCGGTGCTGTCGTTGCGCGCTTCGTGCTCGAGGTACAGCAAGACACGGTCGAACGTGCAGCAGTCCACGTCAACCTCGATGGTTGTAGAGGCGTCCTTGTGCACACCCCTGCCTGAGAGCACAGCCGACGACAGTTTAATACACGGGAACAACAGCTTCTTCTTGACTGGGAATTCTTCTTCATCGTTTGTGAGGACCGTGACGACGTCGGATCTCATCGACGCCAAACCGGCATCGCTAACCACTGTAGCATTCCGCAGCTCAAACACCGATGATGCTCCCCCCTCCGACGATACAAACACCTGAACGTCTTCGTCCACGCGACCACGGAAGGAATCGGGCATCGTGAACTCCGTCTCGTCCTCATCCTCCGCGTCGATCTCCAGCACGCGGACGAAATAGTTGCGGCTGTCCTTGTATGGCATAACGATCCGCTCGTGCTCCGTCAGCACCCGCTGCCACGTAAACTTGGCGAACGCCGACGCAAACTCCTTGGCATCCGTGACTATCGGGGCATGAGGCGGCTGCACAGCAGCAGCAGTCGACTCTTCCTCCTCTTCGTCACTATCACTATCGTCCTCCTGCTCTATCAGTGGTCGGATCTCAACTGCAACAGCGTTCACAATAGGCACTCTGTCCGTGAAGAGCGTCCACTTCTCCGTCTGGAACTCGCAGAGCTCCAGGTTGATCATCTGCAGCTGTGACAGGGCGATGGAGCCTCGAGCCACGGCCTCGTGCGGACGCGCAGCCACCACGAACTGCGCGTGCAGTCGCGGGTGGATCTGGGCCGCTCCGTCGGGCCCCGCAGCAGCGGCGGGGAAGTCGTCCGGGTGCAGTAGCGCGCAGTGACGCAGCGCTGACAGCTGGTCGCCAGCCAGCTCCAGGCCGTCCAGCTCCTCCACGCGCAGCGAGCGCGTCCAGGCGGCGGCTACGTCCGTGGCCCCTTGCTGCTGCTGCTTGAGACGGAGCGCAGCCGCCATGGCCGGCGCGCGGATGTCGCCCGCTGGGTTGTTGTTGGCGTTCCACGGCATCGGCTCGGCGTCTGCTCTTCTGGTGGTCAGGTACGACACGGTCGGTCGGTTGTGTGCGGCTCGTACACAATCTGTGACGTGTGGCGGCGACTTTGACAAGCTTTCCCCATCGTGCGAGATCTAGATCACAAGCGGATTTGCCGCCGCACGAAGCACCAGTGGAGTGCACTTGGACGCCATGTGCAGCGAGAGCGAGCGCGAGCAGAATGCGGCACTGCAAGACGAGGAAATCGAGGTGCTTCAGGTGCGTTTATCGTCGTGGAAGTTGAAGTGGCGACTATTAAAGTACCTCCTTTTGTCCAGGCCATCTTCGCGAACGAGTTCCAGTTGAGCGCCGACTTTGATGAACCTCATGGCGCGCGGTCGTTCACGATCGACGTGCCTGGACCTCACTCCAGTGGCCATCGTGCAAGAGTCTTTCGGACTTACGAATGCTCAACGAGATCAGATCACGACCAAACTCGTGCGTGGCCTGCTGCATTTTCTTGCTATTACGTGGCGATGACTAAGGTTTGCCTACCGACGTTGCGCAGGACACCATCTTCCACCGCTCGAACGGCCAAGTCTGCTTGTACGAGTGGATCGCGGACGTGCGGGAGGTCTACGCCACCCGTCAGACGGAGGAGCCCGAGTCTGAAGCTGCCGATTGCGGCGATGCGGTACCTCTTCCAGAGCCGGTAAGCTCGGCTTGCTTTTCGTCCAACCCGCAAACTCTGCGGCCGCGCACTAAAACAGCTCAAGCGCTGCGCGACCGCGACCGCGAGGCCCGACTGTCCCCGTTGATCTTTCACAGCGGCACCATCCTAGACCGCAAGAGCGTCTTCCAGGGCCACGCGTGCCCCATTTCCTGCGTGGCGGACATGCGCTCCTTCCTGGCCGTGCTGCTGGACGATCGGAAGATCAGTCGCGCGTGCTACAACATGCTGGCGTATCGGCTCACGGGCGCCTTCACCATCAAGGACACCGACGAAGACGAGGAGGACGGCGCCGGCAGCAAGATGCTGCACCTCATGGAGCTGATCAAGGCCGAGAACGTGGCCGTGGTGGTCACGCGCTGGTGCGGCGGCATCCACCTCGGGCCGGACCGCTTCAAGCACATCAAAGTTTGCGCGCGTGAGGCGCTGGAGGGCGGCGGCTTCATCGACGTCTCGGCGCTGCCCCAGAGCAGAAAGAAGACGAGGAACCGCAAGCAGGGACCGATCTGAGAGACTCTGAGAGACTCGGAGGTCTTTGAGGATAAGTTCAAACGCAGCGTTGGTTGGTTGCCTGGTCAATATGATCGCAGCAACGTGGCGATTGACCGGTCTCATGTGGGCATAGTGAAACCAAGTCACGTAGTTGAAGTGCGCGCAAACAGATCCACAAATCAACGACTTTGACGGGGGGCCTGGGTGCGACCATTGATTCGAGTGTGGCGTCATTCCTAGATCTGAGGCGTCTTCCTCACTGCTGCCCGATGCTCGGTCGTGTCTCCTCCTCCGTCCTGCGCCGCGTGGAGCAGCGCGACATCTCCAGCTCCGCCCTGCGCCAGTGGGACCAGGTGCGCCCGCACATCCACGCGGGGGAGCACCGCAACGCGCTGCTGAGCCTGCCGCACGCCGTGTCGGTTATCGGCGCCCCCATGACCTGTACGACGACAACGGCAACTCTCACCTACCATACAATGGGAAAACCTTATTGTGTCTCTGACCTTTGTGCTGCTGTTGCTGTGGCGCAGACGGCCAACCGCTGCTGGGCACGGACGGCGGACCGGATCTGCTGCGCGAGGCGGGGCTGCACAAGACGCTCGTGGACTTGGGCTGGTCCGTGGAGGAGATGGGCAACCTCAACTTCGTGGCGCCGTCCTTCAACGACCCCGCGCTGGACCCGCGCTACGGCAAAGCCAAGCAGTGTTTCCCTGGTCAGCATATGATGGTTTTTTTTTCAAGTTGAACTTTGTCTGACTTTGGGTTTGTTCGACGATGTTTTGGACAGTTGGGAATGGAACGAAGCAGCTCTACGAAGTCTTCAAGCAGAAGTCTGGGGAAGGAAAGTTCTGCCTGGTGCTGGGAGGCGACCACACTATTGGAGCTGGCTCGCTAGCGGGATTGCTGTCCGTGCACCCGGACGCTGGAGTGATCTGGGTGGACGCTCACGCGGACATCAACACGCCCGCGGACTCGGACTCGGGTAACATGCACGGCATGCCTATCGCGTTCCTCATGGACGGAATGGTGGACAGCTCCAAGGTCCCGGGCTTTGAGTGGCTCGCCAACGGTCCCATCATGAAGCCCGAGCAGCTCGTGTATGTCGGTCTGCGCGACGTCGACAAGTTCGAGCGCCGGATCATTCACGAGAAGGGGATCAAGGCCTTCACGATGCAGGACGTGGACCGCTACGGCATTGGCAAGACGATGGAGATGGCACTTGACCACCTCTGCGGCAAGAAGCAGCGTCCGCTGCACATGAGTTATGACATTGACGCAGTGGACCCGTTGGTGGCTCCGTCCACGGGCACGCGCGTGCGTGGAGGATTGACGTGGCGTGAGGCGCACTACGTTGCTGAAGCCGCGGCGGAAACCAACCTGCTCGTCGGTCTGGACATGGTTGAAGTGAACCCGACGCTGGCGCCGGGCGACGGTGCCCAGATCACTGTGGACATGGCGCTGCTTCTCATCTCCTCGGCGCTTGGCAACCGCATTCTGTGAGGCGACGGCAGCTGGTGCTGTCCTTACAATTCGCTACAAGGGTGCACGTTACCGTGTACACTTAGCGCCACTCAAGTAGACAATGGATAAACATGAACAAACGCTTTCTACGGTATGATAGTTGAAAAGAGAGAGGATTGATGCCCCGTGTTCAGTATTTGCACTGCACTTTCATGAATCACCGTTTGTTTTTCTTCTTGGATCCGTGGTGAAGGTTTGCCTCGTCCAAGAATCCACCATCTTCCAGTACCTGCCGCGCGCACGCGTTGATATGCTTGAACCGGTCGGGGCCAAGCTTGATTCCGCCGTACCATCTCGTCACCACGACGGCCACATTTTCAGCCTTCAGCAGCTCTAACAGGTTCGAAAGCTTGCTGCCTGCTCCGTGCTCTCCGTCCTCATCGTTGTCTTTGACAGTGAAGTCGCCGATGATGCGATAGGCCAGCATGTTGTGGATCGCCCGTTCAATCTTGCGGTAGTCGAGCAGCAGCGCAAGGAAGGAGCGCACATCTTCAACACACTTGACCGGACACGCGTGCGCTATGAAGGTGCTCTTTCGGTCGACAATCATCGTTCCGTGAACAATGAGAGGAGCGATCACTGCTTCACGCTCGACGTCGCGCACTAGCTGAGCTGTTCGTACTCGAGGACGCAGCGTCTGCGAATCCGACTCAAAGTACTCGACTGCATCAAGTCGTGTGTCGGCTGCGACCCCTTCCTCTTCACTATCGCCAGCCCCAGCCTCAGCATCGAGTTCAGCATTGGCGTACTTCTCCCTCACGTCTTCGATCCACTCGTAGAGGCACACTTGACCGCTCGAGCGCTCGAAGATGGCAGCCTGGGCACCGGTCAAATGCAGCAGTGTCAGTAACTCTTAATTCTAAGCCTCCCACTCCCCACACATTCAGTTATCATCGCACCAAGTTCTCTAGGATATCGTCTCTCTGAGCATTTGTCAGACCGAAGGACTCGTACACCTCAGCGATGGGGGGATCCACGGACGGATATCCCTGCGGCAGGTGTACCAGAAGCACGATGGCATGAGGCCCCGGCACTGATACCGTGAAGGACCTGGCCACTCCCGGCTGGTCCAAGTCGCCCTTGAGCTGGAACTCGTCCTCGAAGATGGACTGCAGATTAAAACCAGGGTCAGTTAAAGCCTCTACTCAATGGTATTAGGCCAATATCGGATTAAATACCTGCAAAACTTCGATTTCCTCGCTCTAATCCAACGGAAATCACATCAAAACGCACATCGCCAACACGACAACACGGAGAAAATGTCCATAATGGTGAATAGCCAGCGTTTCTCGCAGTATGAGGCCTCCATAGCTGCCCCGTGCCTCCTACCTGGAGCTCCGCGTTGTCATCCATGACTAGCAAATTCACGACTGAGTTTTTGTCCAATCCGAAAGCTCACAATTCCTCTTTTCGTCCAATCACCGAGTGACGCAGGCAGCTCCAGTCAGCAGTACAGGCGGGCCCCATGGAGACCAAGCGTAGCGCTGAGCAGCTCGGCCGCGACGCCCAGCGCAAGCGCCGCAAGCAGGCGAAGGCCGAGGCCAAGGACGGCGGCCAATGGGACCGATGCATGTTCAAAGTGGTGCGCAAGAACCGCTACTGCAACATCGCCAGGTGAGGAGATCGAGAATGTGTCAATGCGTCTCGAAATGATTGCAAACTTTGGCTGACAATGCTGCTGCAGAGTGCCAGGCTCGATGTTCTGCGGCAACCACCTGCCCGACAGTGACGCAGCAGTGAGCAAGAAGTCGCAGAAGTTCAAGGCCGCCACTCGCCGTCGTGTACCATGTCCGGTGGACGCGTCGCACACAGTCTACGAGTACGATCTGGCGAAGCACGTGCTGGTCTGCAACCGGGTCAAGGACGCCGATATCATGAAGAAGTTGCCGTACTACAGCCACAACATCAACTCTGGCGGCACTCATTGCTCGGACAACTCAGCTGCGTCTAGTGACACAGCAGAACAGGAAGTTGCTGCTGACAAGGAGAAGGACGAGGAGGAGAAGGAGCACTCGGAGCCCTCCGCTCAGGAGCAGCAGGGAATTATTGACAAGCTGCTCGCCATTGACTTTGCGGATCTCCGCAAACGCATTGACGCTGCGTATGAATCATGTGTTGGTGAGCTGGCGCTGGAGAAGCTGCACCACAAGTGCTGCGACCAGCTTTTTGAGGAGAAGAAGAAGGCCGGCGCGTCGCAGAGCGTGCTGCGGCACATTGAGCAGCAGACCTCGATCATTGGCCACATGGAGCAAGTGAAGCTGCTGCAAGACTCGAACGCCGCTTTCGTGGAGCTTGGAGCTGGAAGAGGAATGTTGTCCTTGGCCCTGGCTCAGATGTTCCCGGACAGTCTCTACGTGCTGATCGATCGGGCTCACACGCGAGGCAAGGCTGATCGGTTCATCGGAGGCGAGGGCAAGGGCGAAGAAGCTGAGAAGGACAGCTCCACTACGCTGCGTGCAAAGATTGATATCCGCCACCTGAACTTCGCCGGAATGGAGGAAATCCTCAACAAACCTATCGTCTGCATGTCCAAACACTTGTGTGGTGTGGCCACGGATCTGTCGCTACGAGCTATCGCGCAGACGCTGCCCGACTCCAAGAGTGAATCGTCGGAAGGTGCTTCGAATTCAGTCAGCTCGAGCTTCCAGGGGTTGGCGATCGCACTTTGCTGCCATCACGTTTGCGCGTGGGAGGACTACGTGAACCCAGCGTTCTTCCAGGCCCAAGGGTTCAAGCCCGAAGAGTTTCAGCTACTAACTAGCATGACGTCGTGGACTACGTGTGGCATGGGCCTCGAGGGTGACGCAGTGAAACACATTCTTGGCATCAGGTACAGCCCAGCTCATTGTGCATGCGTATACGCCATTTTCTTCTAACCGGTTGTTACTATGGTTTGAAACCCTACAGCAAGGACGAGCGTGCAGTTCTGGGGCGGAAGTGCAAGCGCATCATAGACGCTGGTCGCGCAGCATACTTAACGCAGATGAAGCTGAAAACTCGTCTAGTCCACTATTGTGACACAAAGGATAGCCTCGAGAACTGCCTTCTTCTTGCCTGGCGATGAAGCCGATTGCGTGCTGGTACATGCATCATAGCGATTTCGATGGGTTACAGGACTGCTGTTTCACTCGTCATCTGATTGGAGTAAATGAACGTGTATCTTGCTGGCATTGGGTTTGTGTTGAATGCTTCAAAGAACTCCTTCGCACGATGACCCGATATTGTGAATCCCGCGAATAGCACAACGAAAGCAGCGCAGAAGCGCGAAATTGCTTCAGTGCGAGCGTAATGCTGAGCTGTGGGTGGTATCGGAATTGGTTGAGAATCTGGAAAGAGAGCGGAGCGATAACGGCGGCACTAATCACACGGAGTGCTTCAGTGTAGTGCGCGGTTGTCTTGGAGTTGTCAATGACTCCTTGACAACGAGGGTGGTTATGATTGAAGAGGAAAGAAAAAAAAAAACTTTTGTCAATCGATTCGAATAAGCCTACTGATCTCTCTACTCCTTTTTCGACTTCAGCACATTGACAAAAACAATACTTTGTTCGGCTTGTTGAAACGCGTTCTTGAAGTCCTCGATCTTGCCACCGGGAAAGAGGTTCTCTAGCATCTCTTTCAACTCTTCATCTTCATCGTTTTCAGATTTTTTGCTAGCGCTTACAATTTCAACACCCTCTTGAATGTATTGAAGCGTGGCATGGCGTTCTGCCGGAGAAGTATCTGGAAACTTAGCCTGCAGTACCGATTCGTTCACTTGTTGGGTTGTCGACTTGCTGCGTACGAGTTTCTCATTCAGCTCACGTGATTTAATCCTTCCACGTGATGTAGCGGTCCTTCGAGCGGATAGCGCTAGGCATAGCTCGCACACCACATCATAACAAATAGATATGACACGATTCGCGAGCTTGAGGTTGGACGCCTTTTTGTAGCTTTCCTTACTCACTTGGTCGTAGGCGTCCAACACGATTGCGAGCATCAAGTTCAGCAGCACAATGCCGACGACGATCATGTAGCCCCAGAAGAAGACAACTGAGAACGGAATATCTTCGATGCAGTCCAAGTCGAACTGGCCGAAAATGATATTAATGCAGGACCTCATTGAATTGGTTAGTGACGAGAATTCCTTTGCTTGATCACCAAAGATCATCGATCCGATAATTGCGAACCCCATGAAAATAACGATAAACACCACGAAGAAGGCGCCAAATTGCTTTAGAGCGCTGGCAACGGTGCGAGTGAGGATGTTGAGCTGCGGATGGAATCGGAATCGGTTGAGAATCTGGAGGCAGAGCAGCGCGGTGACGACTGCGCCAACTGCACGAAGAGCTGCGGTGTAATGGGCGATCGTCTTAAGGTCACCCATGACGTCCAGAAGCGCGTTGATACCTTCAGTTTCCCCAACATCATCAGCCTTGAACGGATCCGCGTAGTTGTGAATGGCGTCTTGGAAATCTGGGTCGTTCAGCAGACCCACGATAGTACCCCACAGTACGTAAAACACCGAGAGGACGACTTCGACGCTGAATAAGCTGAACAAGCGCAAGACCATCTCGCGCCCAGAAGGACGATTGGCCTTCTTTCGCCACTCTAAAACGCGGAAAATCGCCCAAACGACTGACATAGTCATCCAGATCCAAACGAGAACATCACTTGCATAGGAACTTGAACTGCCGTAAGGAATCGAAATGGTTGGTCTTACCAATGAAGTGGGTGTGACAAAACCACCTTGGTCAAGCGTCAGCGTTAACTCGGTAACCACGTATCCCTCGAGCTCCCCATTGTACGTCAGCACTGAAATCACCGCTCTGTCAGTCGCGTTGTTGATCCAGTTGTCCTCACTTTTCCACTCATCTAGTGCTTGCGATGCCTCGGTCGCATCGAGGCTAAAGAAGAGAATGTACGAAAAACGAGTAATCGAGCCTTGATGACACGTCTCGTACAGGTCGTACAGGTAGGTGTTCGGAGCACAGTCCGACTCGGTCCGCCGGTAGACCTCAATAATCACTCCGCCCAGCCCTTTGTTGAAAAGACCTACGCGAGCAAAATCTTTTGAATCCAAATCGAAGCCATTCTGGTCTTGGGTCACGAATACGGATGGCACAAGCGAGTTATTCAGCCAGTCAAAGACATCACTGAGCTGGCCAATGTAAGAGAACTTCATGGGTGAACTGGCAGTAACCGCGTCGCCACCGGACGACGCCAGAACAGAGGACAGTGAGTACGCTTCTGCGTACATCCGCGAGGTAGGGATATGAGAAAACAGCACGGACGTGAAGAAGCCGAGGTAAATCGCCGAGAAAATGATTCTGCCCACCGAGAGCAGGATTGTTTTGTCGTGGTCGAGAGCTGCCGTGAAGTCTTCAAATGGAATTTCGATCGTGGAGGTGGGCTCTGTACGGGCGGTCGTCTTCGTCTCCCCGATTTCGGGATCAGCTGTACTGCTATCCGCGACCGATGCCGCCATCTCACTATGTTCAACGGGGGATCAAGCTCCCAAGCTGCAAATTACGCCACACCTTGTGCTGGCTGGTGCTGGGAGGGTCTTTGGAAGTAAGACTGCTAGTTGAAGTCTCTCTGGGTCCCTCGCGTGTTTTTTCAACCGTCGCGACGGTTGTCTTTTTACAGCAGAAATGTATGATCACATCGCAGCGCCAAATGAACTCGTTTCACACACACACGCACGTATATAACTGCACCATCAACGTTATAACTGCACCATCAACTCCTGAAACCACAACTTCAGATGAAGTTTCTTCAAATAACACCCCACCTCTGAATTTAGACAATTCATTCCAGGGACCGTGCAACAACCGCTCGGGAATTTTCATATAACGGACTGTGGTCTACACATACTGTGACCTTGCTATCGTATGATGGATCACTATAAACAAGAAAAAGAGTTATAGAGAAATGCCGGAAGGGTTTGGCTTCTGTACCCATTGTTGTAGCAGATATTAGTCTTGCTTTGGACGGCTATGTTACTTGGGCTACCCTTTCTTTCACTCCAATCATTTCACTCTAATCACCCGTTTTTTTTCCACAATACCAATGCCCTGCTGAATGTGCCGAAAAGTGACTCGAAACCTCTCGTAGCTGACACTGGATCCCGGAAAACCAACGACTTCATGATCTCTGGGATTGAGGTCGTATGCGAATTCTCCTTTCGACACGGCGCCTCAATACGCTTGAGGCAAGAGAAGATGCCACCTCACATACCACACCTCAACAAAAGAAAGTGACTCCCGACGGTTTTCCTTCGGTCACCACTGCGCAACGCAAAATCCCTCTACACTACACACTAGAGTCATAGTCATCCAGATCCAAACGACTCGGGTGGGTGAAACATATTCTTGGCATCAGGTACTCATTACAGAGGTATAGACAAACGAACAGGGGCATACCTGATGATTGATAGACGTTTTTGAAAATTATAGGATAGAGATCAGGGATATGAGAGTAGGACGCTCAAGGTGTTTAGAATTCGTTAGTTTATTTTTTTTAAAGCAGGGTGAATACGTCTCTCCTTTGGAGCGTAATATATATAAAGCTAAAAGCCCATCTCGTTCACTAGGGAATTGTCTCTTGGTGGTGCGTGATGTCGAAGCAAATTGGAGCTTCACTGAAAGCGACGCTGTGCGCTGGAAATATGTGGTTGCTGTTTTCAAGCTTTCCTTCAGCCGACTTAGAGAAAGAAATATATCCGTTGATCTATAATAAATGTAGTAATATTATCCGTTTACTTAAGCAGCTTAAGCAAACATGTGGCGGCCACAAAGACTGCTTGAGTTAAGCATTATTTCTGGAAGCCACATTCACTGTCGTGATAGTCTCGTCTCCGTTCGAGCCCGCTTCCCCAGCTTTCACAGCGTTCACTATCTCGATTGAATGTATTGAAGCTTCATCCCCGGCATGCGCAAACAGCTCCTTCATCGTCTGTTCCGTCACCATGTGTGTGTCCTTGCTGTTTTTCAGCGTCCATTCCAGCACACTTGGCCTAATCTTTCCACGAGATACCACGGTCCCTCGGGCGAACATCTCAATGCGCAGCTCGCAGACAATATCCCAGCAAATAGTTAACACGCGGTTTGCAAGCTTTAGGTTGGCCGCCTTCCTGTAGCTCTCCTTACTCACTCGATCGTAGGCATCCAGCACGATAGCGAGCATCATGTTCATCAGCACGATTCCGACCACGATCATTGAGTTCGCCAGTGACGAGAATTCCTTCGCACGATCGCCGAATATCATCGAGCCGATGATTGTGAACCCCGTGAAGTTCACAATAAACACAATGAAGAAGGCGAAAAATTGCTTCAGTGCGCTGGCAATAGTGCGAGTGAGGATGTTGAGCTGAGGGTGGAATAGGAATCGATTTAACATCTGAAGACACAGCAGAGCGATGGCGACGGCACCAATCGCACGTAGAACTTCAGTTTTGTCGGCGATTCTCATAAGATCGTTAATGACGATGGCTAGCGAGTCGATGGCCTCTGCGCTGCCTTCTTCATTAATGTTGACTGGGTCTGCGAACAATAAAATGGCGTTTTGGAAATCCGAGGCGTTGAGCAGGTTCACGATGGTGGCCCAGACAGCGTAGAAGACACAAAGGACGGCTTCGATGTTGAATAGGCTGAACACGCTAGCGATCATGCTGCGTCGAGACGGACGGTTCTCTTTGTTTCGCCAGATCAAGACCCGAGACACTGCCCAACCAATCGATGCGGCCATCCAGGTCCAAACGAGAACATCACTAGCGTAGGAGCTGTCATTCCCGTACGGAATCGAAATCGTCGGCCTCACCACAGCTGTTGGAGTAACGTAGCCACCTTGATTGAGCGTCAGTATTGACCACGTAGCCCTCAAGCTCTCCGTTGTACGTCAACACTGAAATAACCGCCTCGTCGGTCGAGTTATTGATCCAGGTGTCTTCACCTTTCCACTCGGCTAGGTATTCAGAATCTGAATTTCAGATGCCTCGGTCGCATTGAGACTTGTAGACAAGATGTAGTAATTCTGGGAGGATTCGTCTTTATGACATTCACGGTACAAATCGTACAGGTAGTTGCTCTCTGGAGCGCAATCAGTGGTCTCCCTTTGAACCACTTCGATAACAACACCTGCGAGAGCCTTGGAGAAGAGGCCGATGCGCGCATAGTTTTCCGGATCGAGGTCGTTTCCGTTCTGATCCTGAGTCACGAACACTGATGGAACGAATGAGTTGTTCAGCCAGTCGAAGATGTCACTGAGCTGGCCAATGTTGAAGAACTTGATCGGCGAGCTCGGGGTAACTGCATCGCTGCCCGACGTCGCAAGGATCGAGTAAACGGCGTAAGTTTGTTCGTACATCCTCGCGGTCGGAATGTGCGAGGACAGTACGGACGTGAAGAAGCCGAGGTAAATCGCTGAGAAAACAATCCTTCCAACAGACTTGAGGATCGACTTGTCATGGGCGAGAGCTGCATAGACGTCGTCAAGCGGAAACTCAGTCGTAGCAGTTGCGTTTGTTGCAGTCCTCATCTGCCCACTTTCGAGGTCTTCACTTGTACTGACATCAGCAGCTGGTCCCGCCATCTCCGACGCAGATCAAGGTTCTAGCTGCGATTTCCACTGGATTCCGTGGGGTCTCTCTGGTGAGTTGAGTGAGGCGGTTCTAGTTATGGCGAATTTCACTAGCAGGCAAGGAGACCCATGAGACCGTTTCTCATGTTATTTCCTACCCCATTGCGATGAAGAGAAACACAGCTTTTAACTGCTCTAACTGCTCAAGTGACTTAATGACTTGATCCCATCTCTAATCATAGACAGACTCCCCATCTCACCCGCCCGCGCTCAGGCCATGCAACGATTCTATTGCTGTCGCTATCGATGGTACGAACTGCCTCCGTGACGAGTTGTCCGTACTTATTATTGGCGAGTGATCCACTTCTCTAAACTAGATAAACTCTCCAACACATTCGCAGCAGGCATAAATTCCTGTTAATTTGATGTACAACCGAAAAATTGCAGTGGGTCGAGCATCCTAGCTGAAGTTACTGGCAATGGTGCCACGAAGGACGGTGTGGAGGCCCCGTATTATGTAGAAGTGTTCAAACCGATCTACACAGAACTACAGTTGTTGTAGTTGAGCGAGAAAGAAAAAAAATATGCTCGATAGGTAAGATATCCAGCCTAGCGTATCTAAGGTTACGCGAGCACGTAATACATTGCATTACATTTCAATGCTTTGTTCCGAACCAACCATTTCAACTGCTTCGTGCCTGGAGGCAAGCATTTCCCTAAATAATAGCTGCGTCGTAGTATTTCACAAAATAGCGGGCAAGCACGAAACTAATCAAATAGAAAAGGAGGCAGTTTAACTAGTAAAATATATCAAGCCACTAAATGCCATGGATCGCAAGCAGTGTCCTACAAGATGTCTACTCTTCCTTGCAAGTCGGTTCGCCAGATTTTAGAGCATTCACAATGACCATGCCCTCTTCAATGTGCTGGAAGGTGGCTTGGAACTCCTCGTTGCTGACAGTCGGAAACAACGACTTCATGGTCTCTGGCGTCAAGACTGTGTGCGGGCTGTCCTTGAGCTTCTTCTGAAGAACCCACCCCAGCAGACGCGGTCTGATCCTTCCTCGGGAAACTGCAGTACCTCGAGAGAATATCAAGATACGAACCTCACACACCACGTCCCAGCAAATTGAAATGACGCGGTTCGCGAGAGTCAAATTCGCCGACTTCTTGTAGCTTTCACTGCTTACTTGTTCGTAGGCGTCAAGCACGATAGCGAGCATCATGTTCATCAGCACGATGCTCACGACGATCATGTAGATCCAGTAGAAGGCGACAGAGAACTGGAGGTCCTTGATCGACTCAAAGTCGAACTCGCCGAAGAGCATGTTGATGCAGGACGCCATTGAGTTGTCCAGCCGGGAGAACTCCTTGGCTCGGTCACCAAAGATCATCGAGCCGATGATGGTGAACGTTGTGAAGATCACAATAAACACCACGAAGAACGCGCCGAACTGCTTGAGTGCGTTGGCTACAGTGCGGGTGAGGATGTTGAGCTGTGGGTGAAACCGGAATCGGTTGAGAATCTGCAGACCGAGCAGAGCGATCACGATGGCGCCTACCACGCGAAGAGCTGCAGTATAGTGAGCGATCGCCTTGAGGTTGTCGATCACGTAGTTGAGAGAGATGATATCGTCTTCGGTTCCTTCCGTTTCAATGGCGAATGGGTCCGCGAGCTTCCAAAGCGATTCTTGGAAGTCGTAGTCCTCTAGCAGACTCACGATGATCGCCCAAATGATGTAGAAGACGCCCATGGCAGCTTCCACGACGTACAGGTCGAACAAGCGAGCCGCCATTTGGCGTCGAGACGGACGCTTCTCCTTCCGTCGCCACTGAGCAACGCAAGAAGCGGCCCACATCAACGCCAAAAACATCCAGATCCAGACGAGGACGTCGCTCGCATACGAGTTCTCCCTCCCGTAAGGAATCGAGATGGTTGGTCGCGTCGACGCCGTTGGAGTGATGTAGCCGCCTTGATGGAACTTCAGTGTCAGCTCTGTGACCACGTATCCTTCGAGCTCTCCGTTGTAGGTCAGCACGGAAATCACCACCTTGTCCGTTGTGTTGTCGATCCAATTCTGGGCCTTCCACTCAGCGAGACCTTGCAGCGCCTCGGTCGCATTGAGGCTCAGAATTAGCATGTACGAGCCGTATTCGTTTGGAAGTCCTTCGGATACGTGACAGACCGGGTACACTTGGAAGAGGGACCCGTCCGCGCCACAGTCGACTGGGGTCAATGAGTACACTTCAATGAGAACGCCGCCTAACGCCTTACTTTTGCCTCCGAGTAGAGCGTAATCTTGCGAAGCGAGGTCATTCCCGTTCTGATCTTGGGTCACGAATACGGCAGGTACGAACGCAGTGTTGAGCCAGTCGAAGACGTCGCTGAGCTGTCCAATGTTGAAGAACTTAATGGGAGAGTTGGGGGTGATCGCGTCGCCACCGGACGTCGCTAGGATCGACGAGACGGCGTAGGCTTGCTCGTACAACCGCGAGGTGGGGATGTGAGTGAACAGCACAGCCGCGAAGAACCCAAAGTAGATCATCGCGTAGATGATTCGACCCACAGAGCGCGCGATGATTTTGTCGTGGGCGAGAGCTTCGCGCGCCTGCTTGACAGTGATCTCAGGCAGGGCCGGACTCTCGGCCAATTTCCCGACTTCGACGTCGTCTACGCCAGTAGCCTCCATCGCGAATGAGATTGTGGTTGAAACCAAAGGCGATCTAGTGACAGGAACCTGGAAACTTGTGAAGTGTGGGCCTTCCACCACGGTGGTTGCAGACTGCTCTTGGTGCTGCTGCTGTCTTTCAATAGCGCCAACTCGAATCCGTTTCGGCTCATTCGCATGCCGGCAGACATTTCGTCGTTGGAGTCCACTCCACATTCAGTTTCCAGCCGGGAGAGCTGCACTGGGGTCCACGCCACACGTTCCCACCTCTGCATTTTGCAGCGAGACTGCAACAGCAACACCCCATCTCACCGTCACTTCAACCAGTGTAGTCATCTCCGACAAAGTACGATTACCATATTTTATGTCCTAATCCCTAATTGTGGCATCATGGGCAGCGACGCCAAGACCAAGGCGACGAACAAGCGCCTCCATGAGGACGAGGGCGACGCCGACGAGCACGACGGGGGCGTCAACGTGCAGCCGCTGGACGTTCTGTCCATGGAGCAGCTGCTGGAGTCCATGGGCGCCGACAAGTACGAGCCGCGCGTCGTGGCGCAGCTGCAGGAGTTCGTGCACCGTACGTGGCGCCGCACGCAGAGAGAACTATAATAACCCCCAACAGCTCAAGAGTTTATTTAATTTATACATTTTACATATGGCAGGCTATGTGACGGAGATCCTCGTGGACGCGCAGGAGTACTCCATGTACGCGGACAAGCAGGTGGGGAAGGAAATTGACCCAAAAAGACACGAGGAACGAGGCGTGACGCTGCTATTTTTCTTCTTCTTCTTCTTAATTGTGGCAGACTATTGACCCGGACGACGTGCGGCTGGCCATTTCGTCGAGGCTGAACCACCACTACACCCAAGTGCCGCCCCGAGATGTGGGTGGATTTAACTGCTTGCAACCGTATGCTGTAGAGCTAGAAATACTGACACGGGTATGTTAATGCAGGTGATGATGGAGCTAGCCGACAAGCGCAACAGCATCCCACTGCCTCCGATCTCGAACGAGTACGGCGTCCGACTTCCGCCGCTTCAGCACCAACTAATCACGAAGGAGAGCGACCGACAGGATCCGGTACGCCTGCCCTTGTGGTGAGGTTGGCCAGTGGTAGACCTCTGACTTTATTTACTTTTGTGGCCGTTTACTGTTGTCGTGCTGCAGAAAACGCCGAACACGCCTCGTCTTGGCGACTCCGCAGGATTCGGAGCTGGGATTCGAGGCGATGCAGCGCGGCCGCCCATGCACCCGCGCATCGAGGGCTCGCGCAACAAGAAATTCTCTCGCAGCCCTATTCCCATTAACCTTAACTCGAACATGTAAGGAGCGTGTACTCATGCTAGCTGTATGGCGTTTTGATGTGTTGCCCTGAATGGTAACCAAGGAGTACTCCTTCCAAGTTGCTGTGGTGCGTGGGCTAATTCGAGCAGGGCGATCTTTGCTTGATGCACAAGACCTGATAAATTTAGCAGAATTGATAGGAGGAGTCTGCCGAGCCTAGTTGGATAGTAGCAGCGACCAGACCTGGTGAGATTCCAGCACCATCCAGCTATGCCTCCCTCTCGATCCGGTTCTATGGCTCCTCTACGACGATCTCGGTCGGCGTCCATGAGTTCCCTCGCTCAAGTCGATTTGAACACTCTCGACACTGAGCTGGTTCTGGTGAGTAGCTCCTTGACTACTAGGGACATCTTCGTTGTATTTACGCTAATGCACTTGCCCCCCAGGATTATGCGAGAAAAGTGATGCACCTTCAGCTACAACCAGCTACTTCATCGGTAGATAGCTAACTCTCAATTCACCAGGAAAAAAACTCACAAATATGTTTCTTGATACAGGAAAAGATGCAAATGCTATTCGCTTTATCGCAAAAGCTCCTGAAGTAAGCGCCTGAACTGCTTGATCCGGAAATGACTGCTTGTGTTAATCCCCCTGTTGCCTTCCAGGTGGCTTCTCGAGGACCGCGACCAATCTCAAAAACGTAGGCGAAAAACTCGCGAGTTTATTAAGCTCTGAATTCATGCACTGACGGACTGTGGTTGACGCGTCAGAGCTCGAGAAAGAACCGTGGAGTCTGCTAAACACGAATCCATCCAGCCGAACTGTTGCAGCTATCCCTTCTCTGTAAGTGAAGATTCGCCTTTGTGAAAAAATACCAGCACCGCCCACCTCACCGTACCATGACTGTATTGTAGAAACATCCAAAAACTCGTCCCTGAAAGTGCTGCGGCCTCCCCACCAAAAACACTCGACACGCCTAGTGTTGCTTCGCGAATCTTGGCCTCGGCTGTAGCCCCAATGCCATCTACCGCGGAGCCGATGATCCCGTCTGACCTGAAGTTTCCAATTACTCCCAGCCCGCCTGTTCATTGCCAGATCCAGAACGTCACCAATAGCTCAGCCATCCGACCAGCAGAAGCCGCTACAACGCCGACCAGACTGAGCCAGACAAACAAGGTAGACGTCTTGCAATCCGTCCAGGAGAACGAGCCATTCGCAGAATTCTCGTCCAACCTAGCCGTGCCTACAACTCAGCAAGTGCTGGTTCGACAAGAACCGGCGGCATATTGTCTGCCTAAAAAGCCCGACGCACTGGAAGTGTATCTGCAGGTCCAGCACTCCGTCATCTGCATGCAAAAATACGCTCGGGGGTTTATGGTACGTTCCGCTGCCTGAAACTATACTAGTCTATACGAAGAGAGGGCTCACGAACTGTTTCCATGCTGTAGGCACGAAGACGATTCTTTCGGGCACTGGAGGAGCTTTTGCAAGGCCGCGCGTAATACGAAAATGCCAGGTGTACTAACCGGGTAGACTCACTCGATCAGTAGCGACAGGAAAGGTTTATCGAGAAGTGCATTGACGATGAGAGCACCCAAGTGGGCTTGATAAGTTGGAATTTACTTCGAATATCACCGCAAAAACGTGACTCGATGCAGAATCGCATCCGCGTTGCGAGGCACTCGCATGGCTGCAAAATTACCGCGTGCTACGGCAGCCTCAACGGCTGAGCGCTCAATGCTTTCCTCTGCCACCAGGTTCACAAGAAGTAGGTCATCATCGGGCGACCACATACCCGACGGTGACGCACCCTTGAGGAATTCTCTGGCCATATCAACGTCTCCACTGCAGTAGTACAACGCATGGACCACACACGGCATCTCCTGATGCGTCTCCAGCTGAAGTCGAGAAACGATCTCATCGGTTTCAGGGTCCGTCGCAAACTCGACTCCAGTCTCTTTTGGTTGCTGCTCTTCGTCGTCATCTTGAACTAAGATCTCCGTAGGGGCTTCACTGGCACGCGATACACTGGCAATGGATTCGGTGCGACTCGAGCTTGCTGAGCTCTGAAAAGGAGCTTCAGGCTGCGGGGTGGTTTGAAAGAGCGCCCTCAAATACGCCCTCTTCAGAGGATCTGTGACCAGCTCAGTCCACGCGCTCCGGAAAAATACTCCGTGAGTGCCACCAGCTTCCCCACTCTTGCTTTCGGCATCACTTTCATCGTCTTCTCGACGCGGTGAACCTGCCTCCGCATCCACACCGTTCGGCGTACCCCGCTTTCGCTTCTGCTGTCTACTTCCACCACGCTGACGTCCTTCAGGTGGCGAGCTCGTAGCTGGCGTGGTCGGATCTGCTCGTGCATTAGGCGTCGTCCGCTCGGGAGTCGCTGCCTGCCCCCCCCTTGACGCAGACGGCGGCGTTCTCACAGCAGCCCCGTCCTTCTCCTCTTCTTCTGCCTCTTGTCGGCCCAACCGCGCTCTAATCACCGCCTATACAAACACAGTGCACCAGGTCAGAGCTGCCCGACCACCACACGCTACAGCTATAGCAGCTAGCCTCTCTCACCGCCGCCTTGGCCATAATGTCTCGTTGCTCCTTGGGCGTCTTGCCCCTCAGCTGCTTCCGGAAGTGCTCGTGCATGCTCTGCGACGAGTGGCGCGTGACCTTCTCGTGCTCCGCCAGCACCCACGCGCTCTGCGGGACCGTGTCCATGGACTTCCAGCCGCGCAGCTTGGCGAAGTGCAGCATGCGCGCGTCGTCCTCGACCGAGTACGCGACCTTGCGCTTGGCGTGGACTCTACCGTCTACGGCGCCTCGCCCTGTGAATAACGACCCGCAGTACCGCGCGGGGTCTTGCAGCGCCCCCGACGCCACCGAGTCCACGATGTAGTCGGTGGAGACCCACTCCGGCCGTCGCGAGTCCAGGTTGTCGTAGTCCACGAGCTGCGTGGCGCCCGCGGGCGACGCAGACACGACCCCGCCGTGCTGTTCGATGAGGCTCCGCAGCTCGTCTGCGTCATGGGGGGACAGCGTGCGCGTGAGGTAGAACTGCAGCCCGCGGAAGAGCGAGGGTGACGATGCCATTTTGGGGTGCACTTCAAAAATAGGGTTTACTAGGTTTTGAGTGGCTGGTAGGGCTTTCTGACAAGCGCGACGAAATTTTGAAGAGAAAATTGCGAATTGGTCAGGTCAGTTTGGCCTGTGCATAAATATCACGAGTAACCGTGAATATTTTAAAAAGGAAGCACGTGTTTTTCTTGCGTTTGATAGGCTATTTATATCGAAGTAGAGGAAACAATAGTAGACTGTTTGAAGATGAGGACGAGGACGCACTGAGTCACTCACTGTGACTGACTCTTCCTCTCACTACCGCAGAGAGGTTGAGCGAGGCAGGGCCGAGCTCGTAAGGCTGTTTGGGCGGGACACAACTAGGGCTACGCGAAGGATGGGATAGGATTGCTTAACCAACTTTTCACCGCCATTGATACATTCAAGCATGTGTGGTGTGGTAATACCACTTAAATTCTCTTCTACCAAAATGTATTAGAGACACCAACAACACGCTAACCCGCAAAGGTACGCGCTTATTGGATCAAAACCTGAAGACCAGGAACGATCCCTTACACCGGGTCGGTTGCAAGCGCCTCTGTACACCTTAGGTTATCTTCGGTCAACCCAAAAACCTGTACCACTCGCCACGAGCTAAGGCTAGGATACTATGTAGCGCTTTCGCGCAACCCCACTGCAGTCCCTCAGAAAGGAAGGGTACCGGTGTGTTAGGCCTTATACAGGGGGACCAAGGTAAAACCTCGGTAGGTAGACTAATACACTCAGGGACACTCTAATCCCACAAATATATACTAAACGATACTCTAATACCGTTCCTGCCTCTCCGGCCACGCCAACTCTCGGCGCTGCCAAGGAAACTCTCGGTCAATGCATGATAAGCTCCCCGACAGGCATCCACACGCAGCCGAGCGTGTCCAGGCACTACAATAAGCTAGCTACACTTACCGAAGTCGGACTTGACCCTTGTTGGCTTTGGGGGAAGACTGTCTTTTTATTACTGAGTTTTCTGAGGCCCTGGGGGCCTCGTTCTGGCCATCCTATGATGAGTCCTATGTCCCTATACAAATATCTAGTGTGAACGATCGCAATAAGGCGATTCCGGACACATCAAATGACGACCGCGGCTACACTAATAAGTGCGGCCGAAGTACGTAACTAAATGAATCTGTACCTAAAAGTGGGTACCATGAAGCCTCGTTCGGGGTTGTATTAGGACCCGACGAGGCTCCGGCCACTACCTGTCACTCCAACGAGGATAATGTCGCCAGCTTAACCAAAGCAGCCACTTCCATCTCGCGCTTGACTGCTCCTTGATCATTGTACCTTGATTCTTGGGCGACGGGCAATCGCTCCGGTAATCTCCATTTTCCGATACCACACATGCTAATTAAAACCACCGCTCGAACCATTCGCACTATTCAGGGTCACTTATTCAGCTCAAGGTACTTCCACATGAACAACATCTTCTAGCGTTCCACTAACGACGATCATGTATTGTATACTGCAGCGGACCTTCGACTTGTAAAACGTAGGTGATCACCGACCGACCCCTGATGCGGCCTCGCTAGTCATGATCGTGAGACCTGCGCCAACATATCAAACCTATGTTTTGTAAGCCCTTGCATCTACCGATATATTTACGCAATCCGCACGCTCCTTGGGTATCTTCTGCCCGACAATGTGCCACCACTATGAGCATGACGTACAATCGATTTAAGAGCAAAATCAATACAACGAATCTGAATTTGCAAATGGACTGGCCAGTCTCCATCTTTCTTGAGAAGTTGAGAACACTCGGTCAATCGACATCACTTACTGTAAATTGGGTTTAGGGTTGACCTAAGACATGTTACCGGTTCATCGCCGGTTTCGACGGGAGGGGGGAGCGCCCAAATTAAACCTGTTTGAGCTGGGCTATCAGCACTTCGTCGCTTCCTATCCCAGTGATAAATCTGAGATGTCTTTGCTTCAGCTCGGGCCAGCACCGAATCTCTTTGCGCCTATGCTTCCAATGAAAATATGTCGATCAAGCAGCCTGTCTCGTCAGGACACAATAAAAGTTAGGTATGCACGTCGGACCTATGTCGACGATGTGTGTAGTAGCCCATCGGATCGAGAACAAGAAAAAGGACAGCAATGTAAAGCGGCGTGTGAACACCAAATACTCAATATGCCTACCGGATGTGTGGTTTGTTCGTGACACGAATCTCCACCACTAACCTTGTCGCGACTCAGTAGGCCATTTTTTGCCGAATTGTTGATGGAACTGCTTGGGTCTCAAGGGTCAATAACAAGGGCTAAGTACTGCTCGAACACGGTGACAACAGCTGTGAATACAATTGACAATGGCAATGTTGATCATCGTCCGGCACTGGTTCAAAGAGCTATTGCACAGGCGAAAACAATGATGACTGACGCTAAGCCAAATTACCACCCTTTCTGCGGTCGTTCGGACGGCATAATCCTGGCTCTCATGTTTGCTGTCAGCTGGATAGACAACGAAGATTTTCCGTGTGTTTCGGTCTATTGGGAAACTAATTGCCGATCAAGCCAACTGGATACCTCTTTTCCATTGGGATGAAACACACATGAAGCGCCTGAACTGCAACGGCGTATGCGTGCTAGTGATCGGTAAGGATGGAGTTTACTACTGAAAATTTCGAGTGGGGTTCTGCAGCCTGCGTAGTCTCCAACCTAAACCTTGACGACAGGGCCATGTTCATCGACAGAGCCGGATGCTCAAGTACGACTAAGATCTCGTGGCGTTCCCGTTCACCTCATATTCTGCGCACAGCATATATACTTTAACGTGTGTGGGCATTACGCAAGGCTGAGCCGAACATTAACCCTTTTAATAGGATCAAGGGGCGCGTATTCGACTTGCAGGCATTGGCAACATTGAACGAGTTAGAGCATGTTTAGCGCAGATACAGGAACTCTTCCCGCCACCGAGGACGGTGACGACATTCAGGATATCTAAGGGCCGTTCTTAAGTTCTCGCTCCCACGTCCCGGGAGGAAATAACGCGTTGTGGTTGGCCCGCGCATCTGTTGGCACGGGGGAGAAATCTCCCAAGTCCCAGTAGACCCCGAGTTCATTTCGCGTCGTTAGGAGCGGAAGGAGTGATGGGAGGCGGAGTTTACTTCGTAAAAGGCCCCAATCAAAACGTCGACAACGGAGGAGCTAGACCGTATTGAAACGCGATGGCAACGAACAAGACGTGGGGAGCAAACACCCTGCGTGTAGAATGCCGCCGTCTGAAGCCCCCCCTTCCCCGCTCAATAAAGCGGCGAACTTGACCGCTCTCCGGGCTTCGCTAATTGTTTCTGAGATGATTCAAGCGACTGGCGCCATTTCAACAGGGAGTCGTAGATCACAGAACGGTGTATTGTATGTTGAGGTTGCTAAGTGTACTGATTTTGGACGTGCATTGTGAGCGGCTTGCAAGTCTCGGTTACCTCGCTAGCCGTGACGCGCTCGATATCAAGAGCCTGACGAGCAAGTACCGCGAGGTGTATGCGAACTTCACGAGGTTGCGAAACCACAAACCATATACAGCGTTTGCGGTGGACGCATGGACGTCTACTACCTGCATCTAGTGACCACCATCACACGCCCAAACCTTCACAAGTGCAGCATCCACCTGCTGGCTGCCTCCATCGCTCCTGATTCGATGGAGATCCCGCCTTCTAGGATGACGGTAGCCGAGTCACCTTAAGAACGCAACGGTAATATTTTTCCTACATGATGTTAAAATAGTTTTTGAAATAACTATTTATCCTTGTGCTTATTTTGTGTAATATTCAAAAGGCAAACGTGGGGACGCTGTCGCTGACGTATTGAAAGAGCTGCTATTCAGTGAAGACAGACCGCTACTAATCAAGCGCCAAATTGCGTTCTTTTAAGAAAGTATAGCCCTCAAGCTCTAAAACTCTACTCGCAGCGAAACCAAACACAGTGACCATGCACGCGGCTGCCATCCGAAAAAAAAGGTGTCGAGCTGATGATCAGTGTGCAGCGTTCTCTTGTCGAAATGCGTCGTCTCCCCGCAGAGCTTACCCAGGCGGGTAGTCATGATGACGTGTTGTTGTCTTGAGCGTAGTTGTAGTTGTAGACCGTCAGACGGAGGGCCAATTTGAAAGTGGGGCCGACTCCAGTTCTTCATCCGGTTGGGTTCTCTTTTCCTACACCCCTAGTAAACTGGTGGAGCTCAGTAAACTCACTTATCCATATTATACTTTACGAAAATCAAGTTCTTGTACTTCATGCATCTGTTTCTATCCGAGATTAGAAACTCCGATCGGTATGTCAAAAGCTGGTACTTATTCTAAACCACAACACTCCCACAAAAGACACGCAACCGATACGTCACCACTTATCTAACCATTGGCACCATTTCTGGCATATGTGCGTTATAAGACCTTTAAGTATGCGTCTTAGGAGCATATAACCAGACCTATAGCTTTGTACTTCACTGGCCCACTTAAGAAACAACACTGTGCTTAAGTGGCCATATCTCAGCACCTGACCCTCGCTAATTAACGAGTAAGGCCTCAAAATAAAGCTGACCTTCTCCCCGAATTCGTCGTAGTTTTTGTTTAGCGTTAACGTGCATGCTGGTCTATCTACCACGGAGTTTGTCTAATTCGAATATGTACGATTTAGTCTTTTTAGCGTAGTTCCATCCAAAATTGGCGATAATTCGCGAATTTAGTATCATCATCATATGCAGAGCCTCCTGAATGCAACGGACCCACTCTAAGGCTATGAAAAGCGCGTTAAAACGCTCCGAACCGAAAACAAGAAATAAGGTTTTATTGGCTGTTAAGCTGACATGTCGCCGGATTTAAATAACCACCTGCTTTTTGTCCAATCCGGATAGACTCTGATTTAGTTGTGACGAATTAGATGTAATGAAGGTGCAAATTAGACTCAGGTTTATTGCATGTTCTTCAAGGCGAGCTTGCCCGCTGCATACATGCCACATTCGCAAGAATAGACGTTGGGATAATCCCATTCTCCACGTGCAGTTTACTTACACGTGGGAGCGCAAAGTTGTTGTCTCCTTCATGCCTAATTATACACTCCATTACTTTTTGTAAAGTAATGAACGACTTGTCCAGCGTTCGCGTGGGCAAAATCTCAAAAGCCGCCAGTACAGCACCGATGAGAGCGTCCGTCTTGTATGTTGGCTGGCGATACTGAACCGATTGAATAGCGTTGAACACCGAGAGATCTAGCACGTTGAGGTCGGGTGATTTGGCGGGCTGGAACTCCATGCGTATGTCCCAACCGCCCTCTTTTGCAGCATCTTGGACAGCTTGAAAAGCAGCAGCCCCGTGTGGGCTTGCATTGTCGTGCTGGACGCGAATCGACCGCCGTTTACATCCTGTAAAAAAGTAGTACACAAATAAATTATATAAGTAATTGTAAGAAATGAAAAACCAAACAATAGTTTACCTGGCCATACAGCGCGGATTGCTGGAAATACCTTTGTCATGAGCATCTTGGCGTATTCACTTGACGCCATCGAGACGTTCTTGGTCTCCCAGGCGCCGGCCAGCCTGTTGACGGAGGAGCGCTGTGCCTGCACGAGCTCATCTACTGGCCAGATGCCAATCTTACCGTTAAAATACTTACGACGACCAAAATCGTGTCTTGGTCTAGCAACGGCTGCTAAAAACATCACTTTCCCAATGTAGCGTTTATTAGGCGACGTGTGATGGGGCATATCTTCCGTTGGAGCCATGTAATAATGGGTTGCCCCTTTGTACATGTTAAACCACTTTTCGTCGATATGTACCACATCGTACATATCGACGAAACGAGGTTGCCGAAGTGCTGCATGAGCAATAACAATACTTATTTCATTAGCAAAATAAAAAAATAATTTAAAGTTAATAAATTAACGTACCACGAAGCTGTCGTACATGTCGTAGCGCAACCTCGAGCCGCCGGGCCTTGTGTGTGGCTGTTAACTGCGGCTTAACCGCCGAAAACCGCCGACGCAGCATGCCGGTCTTGATGTATCTCTGCAGCGTCGTCCGCGACACGTGGACGGCAGCTGAGAGGCTGCGCTGCGTCTGTCGGAGCGGAAGGGGGACCGCAGCGACCTTCTCGGCGATGTCGGGGTATAGCACGCCACGCGGGCGGCGACGCAGTGGCTCGACAAGAGCTGCTGGCGTGGCGCGCTTCGCCCAAACCCGCGCGACTGTGTTACGGTGCACTGAAAACGCGTTGGCCGCGTCTGCTTTAGTGCCTAGAGGAAGCTCGCCGCCCTTCGCCTTACCGATGAGGTAGATAAGGACAGCAAGCTTCTTCTCTGGCGACAGGTTCGGTTGCTACGGGTGGCGTCCCATAATAGGAGCTGTTGGCGCGCAGACTGCGGGTTTGGCGGGAACTTGGTGAGTGCCCACAGTTACCAACAATACTCTGAGGTTTTAGTGCACGCACATGATGCAAATCCCTAGTACAATTTTAACCAATTAAAATCGTGTGTGGTCCACAAAAAACCTTAATGTTGTTTATTAAGTGGGCCAGAGAAGTATCTTACAATGCGCAATGTGGAGAGCAAATTGGAAAAGCCTATCCTTTTCACCAAAATTTGACGTTGTCCTTGGCATAACTTCAACAAACTTACATAAACGCCAATATGCTTTGACAGTTTTATAACTTAGATCTTTAAGTTGCTTCTCTTTTAATTTCACCCCTTGAAACTTAACACTGCATTTAGGGGTGCAAAACTTAACTCCACTCTGACGGTTGTACTTGTCCTACTTATCTTAAGATCGGTAACTTGATACAAATCAAACTAGATAGTTAACTCAGTGTATTTGTAGTGCCACGTTATGATTACTACCTGTGCATAAATATCCCTTAAGGTTATTACGCACTCTCATTGTTTCTTTCAACTTCTAAGTTTGTCACACCCATAAGCTCACGTAGCTTGCAAAATTGTTCTTGTGGTAGTGCCTTTGTAAGGGCATCCGCCACCATATCTTTTGTATTGCAGTACGTGATATCGATGCGCTTTCTTTCATAAGCTTCTCGGGCATACAAATATCGAGTATCTATGTGTTTTGTCGAGGAATGGTTTCCAGGATTCTTAACAATAGTTATAGCTGCTGTGTTATCGCACCAACAATATATCGGCTGCTTCTGCTGCCATCCTAACTCTTTAAGCAATAACCAGAGCCACTAACTTTCCTTAGCACCCTCACTTACGGCGACTAACTCAGCTTGTGCTGTATGTAAACTGACCATCTCTTGTCTATAACTCTTCCACGATACACACGCATCCGCGAGTATTGACACGTAACCTGTAACTGATTTACGGTCCTCATTAGCATTTGCGAAGCTTGCATCTGTGTATAGCTTATACGTTACTTCTTTGTTAGTACCCTCATATACTAACCCATACATCGATGTTCCTTTCAGATACTTAAGTACTCGCTGGGCTGCTTTCCAATGTGACTTATTACAACAAGAGAGAAATTTACTTAATTCTCTTACAGCGTTCGCAATATCTGGTCTAGTTCCTCTTACCAGATACATCAGCGATCCTACCAGTCCACGGTAGTCGAATGGCTGCGCTGCGATGGCTTCAGCACTAAGCTTAGTTTCTTTTTCCAATACGATGCTCGCTGCTTGTGGAGTGGCAACCGTTGTGCAGTCCATCATGTCAAACTTTTCTAATAAATCCATGATATACTTATGTTGTGATAGACTACGTTGCCTCCTTGCCCTATCACTTCTGATCTCCATCTTTAATAAATAATGAGCTTCACCGAGATCTTTCATTTTAAAGCGTGCAGATAGTTTCGCTTTAATTTCATTCACTGCGGATAATCTAGATCTCCGATGTGCTACCGTTTCCATACTCAAACTGGTGACTCGAACCTGTGTGGACAGATTCGAACCAGCTCCTGTCCGGCTTATCCCTAGTCCAGCTCCTGTATTAACAATCCACTGATCATCCGAAACTGTTAATCGCCGTAGCCACTTTAAATAAGCACCATACTTCTTACGTACCCTGGTGTCGACTTGACCGAAACTCAGCAGACAACCTCCATTCTCGTCTTCCGATCCGGCCTTTTCCGACTCAGGTAGTTTGAACTCTTCTTCCATCTCGACGTCCGTGGGTGTGTCACGTGTCGTCCTTTGCTTCTTGGCAACGTGCTGCACCGTGGCAATCTTCTTAGTCCCGTTGGGCGTCCGCTTGGAAAGTTGGGCTTGCACGTTGGTGCGGAAAAGCGGTCCCCCTTCACGGTTTGGGTCGCGGTCTGCCTTCATGCGCTCGCATTGCGACTTCTGATGTCCTTGGCCGAAACAGTAGAAATAGCCTTGGTCCTGAACCTTGGTGTTGGCATCCGACTTGCACTTCTTAGTGTCGTATCCACGCACAACACGCTCACTCTTGATATGGTTTATGCGCGCCACCGTTGTCGCACCGCCATTTCCCGTGATCTGCTTCCGGGATCGGCCACCAAACAGCTTGTTCAGCGCCACCTCGACCTTTTCGGCGGTGAACGCTTCCTCCGCGAGCTCAATCGAAGATGCCCAAATCTCGCTTGGGAGTTGCGCCAACACTTGCACGCACATCATCGTCTCCGTCATCATCTCCTTGCCGAGGCTTCTTAGACTTCCGATTCATCTCGTTCCGCGCTTGGTTGAGCAGCGAGAACAGGGTCATGGTGTCTTTCCAATTCGAGTTCAGAATCTGAGTCCACCGATTCGACCACGCTACCAATCCTCCAGCATCACCATTCGTAAACTTCCGTTCGAGATGCTGCCAAATGAGACGCACCTCCATGTTTTGCACCTCGTCCGGTAGGGACGACAGAAACGAGTTTGGGAGGGTCGAGTTGAGGACATGCCTCATGGCTGCGTCCGCCTTGCGCCATACCATGATCTCCTCCCGGACAGCCAATTGTCCTTCGGGCGGAGCTGCTTTCACGTCTGCATCCGTAAGACATGGCGGCGTGGACTCCAAGAAGTCCCTCATGCAGACCTTCGGGTCCGGGTCACCGGCTTCGAGTAGCTTGTTCTCGGCCTCCAACTGAAATTGGGCCACGTGCGTGAGTAGCTTGTCTTTCCAAGTAGCATACTCGTGGTGCTTTCCGGAGAATTTCTCCAGTCCGCCCGGCACGGTCTTCTCTGGCTTGGTCAAGACACTCATCTAAGTATCTGAAATGTTGTTGTCTTAGGGTTTGTTGTAGTTGTAGACCGTCAGACGGAGGGCCAATTTGAAAGTGGGGCTGACTCCAGTTCTTCATCCGGTTGGGTTCTCTTTTCCTACACCCCTAGTAAACTGGTGGAGCTCAGTAAACTCACTTATCCATATTATACTTTACGAAAATCAAGTTCTTGTACTTCATGCATCTGTTTCTATCCGAGATTAGAAACTCCGATCGGTATGTCAAAAGCTGGTACTTATTCTAAACCTCGTTGAAGTTGCTGCGTTGCGGTGCTGCATTGCAAAATGTCGCACCGAGATGGAAGCGTGCCTGTCATACGGTTAGCTGCGCTACTTGATGCAGATAAAAAAAATTGTTGGGGCCTACTCATGTTTGTTTATCATTACGTACTGTTAACACTAGTATTTCATACACTTATAAGACGTAGCAGTACGTAGCTTGTTATACGGTTACTTCGTTTGATCGCTGCAATGTATTGCGGTCGATGTTGTATTGAGGTCTGCGGTTGCTTTGCGACCAAATATACTTGCAAATGCCGTCGAAGAACACAGGTTCGGGAGCGCTCACTTGTAACTTCAATGCTTCAAGGAATGCCGCCAGGTTCTCATACATCGTTTTGGTGCTGCACAAAAGTTCGCTCGACGCCCACCGCGCTGCCGTATCCATTTTCATGATTGTTAAAACAGAAGTTATGGAGACGCATAATATTATGCACGGACTACGATAGGAGCATCTTTTTAAGGATACTTTAAGTGGTTTCTTAAGAATCCTCCACTATGCAACACATAGTCCAAATGCCTGCTCAATCCTGATACGCAACTGACTAAGGAACAATTAAAAGTATCTTTACCTTCATCCATTCCGTCGGCGAATATGTATGGAGTGAGCATTCCTTCTGTAGGTATGTATGCGTTGTCCCCCACTAAATAGAGGCCAGTGGAAGATTAGAACGCACATTACTTAACCCGTTACTTCCCGGCTCTCTTTACGAGGGTACATTTTTTTTACCGTCCCGTATCCAAGTATATTGGTTTTTGTATGAGTCGCCGCGTAAGTACGAATTTGGAGAGGGTGGTTGGGGTTGTGCGTGAGAGAAGACAGGTGGGTATAGTAGCGGCTCCTACAACATAAAGCCATCTTATGCAGCCAGAACGAGGCAGTAATAGTGCGTATGATGGCGAAACCAACATAACGAATGTCCCGGAGCCCTTCTTGCATCGTTACACACGTCCAGCAGCGATGGCTTCACGTGTTGCAGCCAATGACAGGAAAGCATGAGTAACGCATTCATTGATTGCAAACTGCAGAAGTAGAGTTTCCATTGATTGCAAGCTACCAAAGAACATACACACTGCGTACGACGATTCGTCGTCTGCCTCCCCTGCACTTTCATCATTCTCTTCCTCGGCAGCCTTGCTAGCCGAAGCGCCACCTCCATCTGCTCCCGCCGTTCCATCTGACTCCGCGACGGCGTGACGCCCCCTTGCGTGATGCGACGTCGCTTCCTACCAGGGCGGCGGCCGATTGCGGATCTTGTGCTCTTGCAGGAGCGCCTTCGGGATGTCGTTCCCGTTGCTCCAGTCGGTGTGCCAGATCTGGAAAGAGGTTTTGGCCCTCCCCTCCTGACACGAGGCGGTCCCCAGAAAATTTCCGACGATGTGCCGTCACCTCTTTGACTTAGAGTTTGTGTCGGATGCTGATTGGTGTGTGACTTGGATACGGCGCGGCTGTACCCGTATGACATGGATGGCGACTGTGGGAGAGAGGTGATTTCTCGGGATGAATCCAGCGCCTGACCGCAGATGGGCCCAACTGGCTGGAAGTGTGAATCCTGGGAGTGCACGCCCAGGATTTCTGAGAACACTCAGTCCAGCCGCGGACTTTCCCTTACGACGAGTGCCTAAAGTCTGGCGGAAAGTGTCTCTGGCGAACGTATTCCAGAGTACACCTCATCTTGCTGTGGCTCAGAGTGCCCCAGAGGATCAAATTACCCTGAGAATCAACCCACTACCACCAAGATCATGCGCAGGAGGCCGCTAAACCCGTTAAAAGTGTGGCTTTGTGGAGATACACACGAGCCTGCAATGCAGCAGACTTGTTTCCCAGAGGGCCGCACGATGACCCAGAGTTCACCTCCCTGAGTACAGGTGACCCAGAGTTCCTAAGATGATTCTCTGGGTTTGGACCATAAATCCAGACTCTCTATACTGAACCTAAGTGTTTCCCAAGCCAACACCCAAGAATCCCTGCAGTTCCCCAAGATTCCTCAGAATTCCCAGGATTTCAGAAGATGACCCTGAGTGTCACCTGATTCTCAGGGATTCGAGTCGGTTCGCAGTCAGTCTGCAATCAAAGTGATGCGTGACCTTGAAGAAACCGCTATGGATGCGCAGACTGGATACTTTCGAGGAGTCGAGAGGGAGTCCTGCACCATACTAAACCAAGTCCAAGGACCCACAATTGGCACTTTCGACGCCGTGCGACAATGGAGTCGCAAGCCGACCGCAAGGTTGGACCGCTGAACCCAAGGCATACTCAAGACAAGACATTTGACCCGAAGCATAGTGAACAGAATATATTTGCCCGAAGAAGAATGCAGAAGAGAGAGAAGTAAGAGCGAGAAGTAGCTGATAAAAGACAAACAGAGTTCCTTTTACCCTGTACTGCGCAAGTGACTTCGGCCAAGCCTGCCGACGGAAATCCGGAGGACCCGAGACTACGACCGCGGGACGCTAAGGGCACATCAACGGCGAAGGACAGCCGGCTGTGTGGACTCCATCAAAACTCAAGTCCAGTTAGGTGGGGACCAGCGACGGCGTTGAGCTTCCTGGAGTGATCCATCTATTCCATATCCTAGTTGGGTCACTTGCTGTGGCCCATTTCATATTATTCCAGAGGGTATTCTGGGGTGCTAGGTAGTCGCCTCCAGGATTTTGTATTGACTGCTTGTGTGAAGGGAAGGTTACTGATAGTGATTGTATTTTCCTCCTTTATTGGAGGTGGTGCGCGTTTGTGTGAGTATCAGGGGAGCTAGGCCCCTGAATTTCAGACTCGAGTGAGCCTAGTGTGTGTGTGACCCACCGTCCAAGGGTCCAAAAGAATACTAGTTGTAGTGTTTGTATACTCTGTATTTGTTGGTTTTTATCGAGCTAGGAGGGCATTTGGGTAAGGTTTCTTCTGAGTCCAAGTCCCGGAGTTGACTGAAATCCTGGACCCTGAATTCGTGATATTCTGGGTTTCAGGGGATCCGATTCTCTGGGTTTGCCTTTTGGTGTGGAAGTGCGTTCTGAAGTAGACGTGCGCTCCCGCACTTCTTCAAGGCTACATTTACTACCGGTGGAGTGCCGTTCCGTCGAAGACAAACGAGCCGACAGGGATTACACAACGTACCCACGCCAACCAAGGAGTGTGAATTTCAGGGTTTAAAGCTTTGCGGCTGTGAATCTCTGGGTCTATCTTCTCGCTGTTGACTCCCAAGTCGATTCTCTGGGTCTACACCCTGGGGAACAGTCTTGGGCTGCGCTATACGAACCCCCCTGGGCGATAAATTTTTTATCGGCCTCCCCTCACGATTCTCAGGTTTTAATGTGTTGAATTAGTCGAACTGAACCAATGCGAACCTTTACTTAAACGAAAAGACGTTTCGGCTGAGCTCGTTTTCTCTTCCTGTCATTGGATACAGGACATCTCTGAGTAGGTCTGAGAACTTGGCTGCGGCTCTAAGGAAGAACAGTATTTTCTTGCAATGATATGCGGTAGATGTATAGGGGCTGGTGCGCTTTACAATCGACCCCCCCCACACACACAACTACTCTTGCGTACGGCCCGAATGGCGGACCCCGAAGACGCGTTGGGCCTTCCCACCAGCCAAGATGAAGACCAAACGAAGATCGAAGTGCTTGAATGCCGAAAGGAGTTCGCATGGTGCGCCGCAATCGACAGCTGTCTCTGCAAGAAAATCTCATCATGATGCAAGAGAACCAAGGCATGAAGGTGTTAGCCCAAGCAATTCAAGAGAGTTTACGCCGGAACGAAGAGCAGGGGTTGATGATGGACCGTCGAGTGCAGCAGCTACTTCACTATACCCACGAGCATGTGCGCGAATCGCAAGCGCAGACGGAGGCGTAGTTGCAGCACATATATCAAGTCCAGTCTCAAGCACAGGCACAAGCTCACGCATTGCAGCTGCTGTGGTCCTACGACTCGAAAGACGAAGAGAGGAGATGGGGCTGGTCTGCAAAAGAGCTCGACGAACTTTTCCAGAAGCTAGACATTGCGACTGGAAGGCTTGACGACAGCAGCTCCGCCGCCTCAAGTGGTTCACAGTCATTGCCAAGTACAGAAAAGCGAAGAAGGCAAACTTCTGGTATCCGGATGACTTCATTTACGCGAAGTTGCGGGAGACACACTCGGAAGCAGATATAGCGGTGCTTTGCCAAAAACTCATGAACACCTCGAAGGCGAAGAAGGTCGCGAAGACCCTGCAGCATCACCTGTTTCAGGCATGGAATAACCGAGGTATGAGGTTGGAAGACGTCGCAGACATGTTGGGCGTTCTTGTTTCGACGGCGAACTCCGTGCGATCTGGCATTCTGGTGGACTATCAGCTGAAACTTACCGGAGAGGCCGTCACCCGCGTTCGTCATGGATAAAAAGACAACAGTAGAACAGCTCCAACGTATTACAGTACTGCCCCATCAGCATTACGTGAACAAGCTAAGCCGCGCCATGATCATGGCCCATGAAGCAATGTTTACGAGTTTGTGATAATTTGCAATTATTCGTAATATAACTACATGTATTATTGTGCCTTGCATGCCTTCTGTCTAAACAACGACGTAATTCGTTGTTTTAGCAAATCACGGTGATTAGCCCATCATTGAGTTAGGAGGCTAACGTTGAGTTATGCTCACTTTCGTTGAATGGCTGGAGTAAATCCGACAATACTACGGCCCTGACATTCTAATTCTAACTCACTCGCTTTGTCTGATTGCTTTCTACATGTAGTCGATGATTGACATGCGTTGGCGATCTATCATACTGAACTACATCTACAATATTGAAGAACATCTCTGTCTTTATATCGAGGAGCTGCAAGCAGCTTTAAAGTCAGCGTTTCTTGCACATCCAAACATTTCTAGTAGAAATTTTCTACTGCTACTATATGCCGTGCTCTGAACTTCGAGCTTGGTTTAACGCGCAAGGCCACGACGAAGAGAGCGAAGAAGAAAACGTCCCCGCCGATATCGGTGCTTACTATTATGCAAGGAGTTGGCGCCATTCTATTGGGACCTTATCAGTTTGTTTTCTTGCAGCGACAACCGATTTATTCTTGCAGTGGCAACCGCTCCGTTCTTGCTCTGCGTTGTGCTTGGTACTGGCGGTTGATTAGCTTAACTTTAACTTAGAGTTAGGCTGCGAGATATGAACACCGGGAAGGATTTGCTCGTTGGTTTAGAGCCCTTAATCGCATGCCAAAGTTCGTGCAAAGCACAATACGAAGTAGTACAGTGCTACATATATTACGCAGTACTTCGAACTAACCTCGGATCTTCTTTTGTGGGTCACGAGTAAGCAGAGAAGATGGGAGCTCTCCACGACAAAGTTGGTGAAAGCGTTCGTTGTCGACACGCAACGGAATACAAATCTACGGGCTTGTGTATTCACATGTCAATGAGTGATCGCGAAGCCTACCGAATGCCCGACAGTTTTATGCTGCACAATCCGCCACCGACTCATTTACTGCCATCTTCCAAGAAACGCACTCCGCCTACCGACTTGCTGTCCGCCAGGGCCCCAAACCTTTCCAGCGCAGGCCCCGTTCCGCCACCCGTGACTTTTCGACCGCTGCGCTCATGTCCTCGACTTCGGATGAAGAGATGCTGTAACTGTTGCTGGCTGAATCAATTGAGGCTTAAGCCTGACCAGGCGAGTCTTCTTCCATTGAGCCAGATGAGTCGCCGGCATCGCTAGACGCCTCATCGGCACTCAAGCTCGGGTCGAACTCACCGTCGTACGCGTCCTTAGCGCTCAAGATCGGGTATTGGTAAACCTCCGGTATCGTCCAGCTAAATGCCGCCTCGTCCTCAAGGCACGTCTTGTTTAGCTTGGTCAAGTCGCCATCGTGCTGCACGAAAGAGGAAAGGACGTACATACGACAAGCTGGCTCGTTATTGCTGTCGATGAGACTGCCACCGGACGCGTACTTGAAGGTGACGAGCTCCTTCTTCTGGCCGTCAAGAGCCTTCAACCAGGCCTGTGCACACTTCGGAGACGATATCGGATCCAGTCCATCGCTCATAAGCAACACGTTGGCTTTCTCGGGGATTTTGGCGGCCTTGTT
The DNA here is from genome assembly GCF_000149755.1 of Phytophthora sojae. NCBI lineage: Eukaryota > Oomycota > Peronosporomycetes > Peronosporales > Peronosporaceae > Phytophthora > Phytophthora sojae. The sequence goes on along the minus strand of NW_009258129.1, from coordinate 903,832 downwards.
CCAGTACTCGTCGCGCTCGTAAATGATGCCGTTCCCTTTGTAGTTGCCGACCTTGAGCTTGTTGCACGTGGGCGACTTTTCCTTAGAGAACGCGCAGTACGAGGGTACATCCTTGTACGTCGTCAAGCTGTTCATACTCGTACCTTCGAAGCGTGTCCTGAGCTCCTGAGCGGAGGGTGAAGGCGCTTCCCATATCTCCGAGAAGTCCACGAGCATATCCAGCACGATGGATCCGGAGCCTATATCCTTGGCGGTGATGTTCAAGAACCGGTTAACGGTCTCAATGACCTTGGTCAAAACGGCGACGTCCTTCTTCGCGCAACGGAACAATCGGTATACGATTGGCGGGATGAGCGTTCGCCATTCCATGATTGGAAGTAGTGCACCCAGCAGATAGCGAAGCACAAACGATGGCGGGTCCTCGTCCTGGCCGCTTTGCACACTTCTCAGCAACTTGGCACACGTCGCTTTCGGATTCTTGTCGAGTTTCATCATCAATTGTTGCAGCGTGGCCTTAAGTCCGTTCTTCTTGAAGCGCGCGTTGCACGAGCTGTCTTCTGAGCACAAAGCCATGAACGAGTCGGCAACCTCATCGAACGCGCCATCTACATTATCCAGCGACGTCGTAGTGACCCTGTCCAGAACGTACCCCGTCACCTCCGGAGGATTGAGATGCATCACGCGCTCCACCCAGATCGTACCGTAGCTCACTCCGTACAAGGTCGTACTGAAATCGTTGCCATACTTCGAGATGAAAGTCGTCAGGTCCATGGCAGCGCTGGTGGTCGAGAAGGCCGCGAGGTCCCCGTACTTCTCCTCGAGTTCCTTTGCACATGCAGGGACCAGTTCCAGATCCAGATCGACCACGCTTGACGACTTGGCTTGGGCCGCACACTTCAAGGGCGTACTCTGTCCAGCCCCGCGGTAGTCCATCGTGTACACGTTCGCCTCGCCCTTCAGTTGGTTATACAGTATCAGCATCGGAATGTCCACTGGAACACAACCGCCCACAGCAAGTGTTAGTCCTTGAAATCATCACGTGCTCCAACGGTCTTGCAGTACTTACGCAGAGAGTCCCAGTAGTACGGGCCACCCTGAACAAGCCACACGTTTGGAGCTACATCGGGTTGTCGGTTCGCAGCGGGAATTCGCCTCACGAATACATCAACTGTCGAGATGGCCGAGTCGGGCGTTTCGCAGATCCCGGGGTGGCACAGCGGCGCAGCGTACATGGTGCATTCCGCCTTATTATCCCTGGAACTACCGTCAATGGATTTGTCACTTGTGAGGGGGCAAGGTGTCCAGGTTAGGTTAGTTGCCGCAGACACTTGTCCGAGAGCCAACGCCAAGGCGATGGCAGGGTAGAGCAGCATGGCAGAGGCCAGGTTTATTCCTTGTGTTGCTGGTTGCTGGTAAATTGGAGCGTGTCGAAGACCTTCGCTCTGCTAGATTATGGTTTGCAGCCACCGCGCGCGTCCATCCAGCCTCTTTCCAAGCTCATGATCACGAGCAATAACGACTTCAGCGATTGCGATGCTGTATGTTTTCCTTGACGATGTTATTGTGCTTTGCAGGTATTTTGCCGACCATTTTAGTCGCTAAATATGGCAAAGCTTCACAGCTGGAACGAAGTTACGGTGGAGGTATTCCCGCAACGTGCCACTTGTCGCAGTAGGTATCGCTGTACACTCATCTAAATCAATACGTTTGCAGAAGTAGCGCACAAATCTTGAGAGCTTGTTGTACTTCCTGTGCGAGGTACATTAAAATATGCAGTTGTACAGCCGGGACTAGCCCGGGGACGCCTGTACATGTATTAAACGTGTACAGACAACGACGGATAAATCCGGCACCACTGAATGGCATTCTCCATAGTAAATGTGCCAGAATTCTCTGTCAGGAACGATAGAGATTGTACAAGGCAATGACATAAAGTACACGTAACGGAGCATAAAGTACACACAAATTTAAAGAAAGTCCTTAAAACCATATGGAATACAAATGTCAAGTGTAAATCCCGAAGTTGATTGGCTATCTGAATTACTTATTGTAAAAAGTACAACATATGTGTGCCGGGTTTTGCGTTGCCTTATTTATCTGTACACGTGCCTGTCCTCCTCGTGGGTGATGAGTCCGGGTCGCCAGTGTACCAACTTTGCACCACAAACAACCTTCTTTGGGACAATGGCAATCTAAAAAAGACGAGAACAACCACAACAGCTGGAAAGTAATCGTCAACAACCACTTTTCCGGTCACTAGCAACCTGCACATTCTAACTGTACTTTCTCAAGCATCGTACCGGTACCGGTAGCCAGATTGTCAGTTCCCAAGCTTGATCTGTTGCTCTGCCTCATTGCCAGAGCTGTTAATACCGGTACCTTACCGGCCATTCGCAACCCAGGTTGTATTTCTAGAAATCGCCACCTCTGATTGGCCAGCTGCATGGTATCGACCAGGATTGTTGCTTTGCAACTCAACTCCTATACAATCTGCAAGTCACGGTAGCAAAACGACGCCGTATGGGAGACAGTACACAAAACACAAGTGAATTCGTTTATGCAGGGTTGTAAAGCGTTTATCACCGTGGCAAGCCGTGGCACCGCCTACGGCGGCCTGGAGCTTTCCATGGCTGGTCGAACCAGCTCATACTGTCGTACCTGCACGTAGTAGGAGGTCACGTCGGAGCCGAAGGCCTGTTATGGCGGCGGGGCTACCCGTAGATCTAGCTCCGCACCCTCCTGGTGCTGCTGCACAACCCGTACGATTTCATGCAGGCTACCTCTACCACTTCCTCATCTACGGCTACTAGGTAGGATCAGAGGCACACTCTATCCAGCTCTCACTGAGATGAGAGAACGCAAGCAAACTGTGTCATCATTTCAGACATCTTCACACAAATAAAAGCCAGCCCGCCAGACCTACCGCACAGTAGCAATCTGCGTGAAATGGAAGCCGTCCCGCGGCTACAGACTCATGAAATCGGTATGGAAGGACCCCGCAGCAGTACTGCGTGCACGCGTGAGCTGTTGCCGCTCTGTTGAAGAAAGTTAAGGCGTTCAAGGAGTACAAGGCCGTGACCAGTTCTCGCGATCGGTACTGCACCTACGAGAGCGACGCCAGTGTATTGCAAAGAGGTTCTCGCAGTCAGTACTACATGCACAAGAGTTATTCAGCTCATTTCACAGCGCGTTGCTCATAAAGCAACCTCAAAGGGCTGCAGCAAAGTGACACATTACCTGGTACTCCATTTTTAACCAATGAGATGACGGTTGCAAAGCTGGTTGCTGAACTGGCTGGTATTTCTACAGTATTTCAAAGCACGGCAACCATACAAAACGTTGACCGCAGAGATGACCAGCGCTAACGTGTAGGTGGCTCAGCTTAAACCCCTTGATTCACAATAACTCGCGCGAGTTAATCTGAATTTCTTGATTCACAATAACTCGCGCGTGTTAATCTGACGCTCAGACTTTCAAATATTCGAATTTCATAACCTTGGTGTAATCTACACGAGAATACTGTCGGCCAACAGCTCCCCACACAACACAACAAGCCAGTACCTTTCGAGAGTTTGCGGAGAACCTAGCTGCAGCTGTCCCCACTTCAGATGTCTCCAAACCACACCTGGACGAAGTTAGCCGAGTTCCAAGGCGAAGATGCGTTAGTCAAGTTTCGCTGGTAGCGATTTTGCTGTTCTGCCATATTTTGGGTGGTGTATGATTTGCCCCGGGGACCACTCGATGGCTGAGCGGCGCCTTCGCTGTCAGAGTCCAGACTGCAAAGGAACTGTTAAATGTGCAACGCTCTGGAAAGTGCATGAGTGCCCGACTTCGAAGCGATGGATTGCGTACACAAATGGCCAGCCACACGCGCGTGAAGACATAGCGTGTTCGTTACCTCCTCGCGCCAAGGTGACACGTGAAATGCGCGACTACATCCAGCGAATGGACGAAAACGCGGTACCACCACGCTTAATCTGGAGCAACATGCTTCGTGCACCTGAAATACCGACTCCAGTGCTTGGGTTTCCGACGTGCCCTCAAGTTCTGCGTAGTGTCAAGTACAATCAATGGCTGCAGGGGTCTAAAAACGCTATTGTCAGGACGAAGGAGTTAGTGAAGGCGAAGGCCTTCGTTGCTGGAGTGGATCCCGACACCGCGTTTGTGTTTGGAAATCGTGAAGATGAGCACGGCTTCCCTTTTGTTGGGAACGGGGAAGATGATGAACCGTTGATACTTGGAATCACGAGCTTGAAGCTAACGCAAAACATCAGTTCGCTACAGGATCGCGAAGCATTTCTCATTTTTCACTGGGACGCTACTTTCAAGCTGAGCGACATCGGTTACCCTGTTGTTACGTGCGGTTTCACTGATCGCCACCGAAGCTACCACCTAGCCGCGCTTTTCATTATTAGCCAAAGGACCCGACGCGAATATTACGAATCGATTGGAGCTTTCGCACGAATTTTCAGGACCCACATGAAAAGACCACTTCGAGTTGACGTGATAATGGGCGACGCCGAAGAGGCCCAATTGAACGGACTGCGGGATGTTGCAGAATGTGCAACCTGTCCGTACCTGATGTGTTTCTTCCACGTGATGTACAATGTACGCAAGCGAGTGCGACACTTACCAGATTCGGTGCGAGCTATGGTGTATCGTGGTATTCTTGACATGCACTACACACTCAACCAAACCGAATTTTGGGAGGTGTGGGGGCGTGTATCTCAAGAGTGGCAATGCGATAGAAGGTTGCACGTCTTTTTGACATATTTCGCGGCACAATGGATTCATAGCCGCTTCTGGAGATGGCAGATTTATCACTCTCCAGGGGGGTACGCTACAACCAACAACCCATGTGAAGTGTTTAATGTCAGCATCAAGCGCTATACGCAGCGCAAGGCAGCGGATACGCGCCGTTTGTTGATGAAGCTACTGACGATTGCAGAAGATTATTCGCTGTGTGTACCACCTCCCATGGCATCTGGACCAAACGCCCCGCCTCAAGGTGCAAAGCAGCTGGCCCGAACGTTAGTGTCGACCAACCGAGTCGTCGTTTACGCTACGACCGAGAAGTCGGTTGTTCGCGTGCTGTATCATTGCGGTGATCATTTAGAAGACCGCCCCGAACTGTCTGACCTTGACGAGTTGGAGGCCCCCAGCAACGTCAAAACTCCTGTCATCATATCGCCCGAGTGTTTAACAGATGCAGAAAAGGCTACCGCTGCCTAGTTCTATCAGGAAGCTGTGAAATGGTCTGTACGCCGCGCGCACCACGTTGGCATGCCACGAGGCGGGTGGGCGGTGCACCTGAGTACGTTTGAGTGCTCATGTCTTTTCTATAAGAAGTTCCTGTCTTGTGCCCACATAATCTGTGGACGTGCGGCTTACGGACTCAGCGTGCCTGGAGTTAATGGGTCCAATTTAAGATTCAAGGATAGGCGTGTGCGCCAGAAGCGTCCACAAGTGAGCAGTGCGGCTACAGTACATGTAGATGATTCAGCTACCGGTTTACTGCTGGCAGCCAACGAAGTGTCGCTGCATGGCAATCACACCGGGTCCGATCTCAGGAGGCATGCGCATAACTTCCCAGCTCAAAGTCTTGGTGTGGTTGGGTTCGATATTGGCTTCGCGCCTGGTTTCAACCTTTGTCCGCGAGATCACACCAGATACACAGCATATGCCTACAGACCAACTGGTTACACGGCGACTTTACCAGACCGGGTGGCTTTCCAGCTCGATCCACAGCATTTCCACCCTCTCTATCCGCCGATTGCACAGCCAAGTCCTGCAGCTCCCTCATATTCATTTCAGACTGGTTTGGCGACTTGGCAAGAAACATTTACCAGTTCTGGGCCATATGTATGGTCTACGTCAACCACATCTGAGCATTTGCCACCTCCAACCGAGCCCGTCCCCATCAGACGCCATATTGGCCGTCCCCCCTGGCCACGGCGGCCCTCGACATGCAATTTTTGTTAGATTAGTTCCTGGCAAGAGGCTACCTGCGTGTCTATACGAATATTACATCTTTTACGACTGAAGTACTTCTCAAAAGGTCGGTAATGTTGAAATGGAGGCTGGTTGTTGCCACCGATACCATGTAGTTGTTTCCTGGACCTTGCTTATATCGCAAGATCTACAAACATCTACGTCACAAAGCGATATAATTGATGACTCACATAGTATGTATTCGAATGCCACTCTGTAGGTGTTTCTGGTTTTGTGGGTAGAACAATCAGGCTCGCGTAACGAAACCACTTTCGAGCTCTCCCGGAATCTATCTTGATTTCTCAACAGCGTTTTCCGTGTTAATAATTTAGAATTCATCGGCTTGGAAGCACCTGCTAACTATTAGCACTTGGTGCCGCCAACGCAACATGGTCACTATGTGCTACTCTCCATATATCAAAATGGAGGTTTCCATTGAGTTATATAAAGCCCACATGTGTAGTTTGGATCATCCCTTGACTTAGTTCGTGCTCGGCACTTGTCGCTTCGCGCTTGTCCTGTTCAGGCGTCAATAAGTCTTGGGCCTCGCTGCTGTCATCCTGTACAAGCAACCCCCTACTAGCTACAATGGACGGAAAGGCAACTTGGCTGAGTAGGCGTTCGTGTTAACCGGATAAGCTCACGACCACTGCTCAAGTATAAGCGTATCGCCACAAATGCGGGCTTAGGGAATGTAAGCACTGCAGTTCGAACCTCATACAGCCCCCCTGGCCTGCTGTAGGTCGGTTACGCACTACTTCATACTAACCTCAAAGTGCTGGATTCAGAATAACTCACGCGAGTAAATCTGAAATGCTGGATTCAGAATAACTCACGCGAGTAAATCTGAAATGCTGGATTCAGAATAACTCGCGCGAGTTAATTTGATATTTACTCTTGATCTGATTAAATCTGATACCTAAAATGATTGGCCATATACGGCTGACTATCATTCGAGAATTCCCCCTCCCTTCCCCCCTTTTCCGAATGAAGAGGCGGGTGTGTGTGAATCGCACTGAGAAGGAGAAGCTTGCGCTTCTTAGGCGCTGGAAAGTAGATAACCCAGATTGGACTCTAGAAGAAGCCGCTGTCGAGCTTGAGGTCAAGGAATCGACTTTGAGAGGCTGGGTGAAACGCTACTGGGATGTTTGTGACAAAGAGGTTGGCTCAGATCGCAAGCGCAACGAAGGCGGAGGACGCAAACACAAGATGAAGCCGGACGAATGGAGAGTAATCGAATACCTTCATGAGCTTATGGAGGACAACTGGACGTTTGACGATGTGATGTTTTATTGCCGGAGCCTGGAAGAGTTCAACTCGGATTTTGATATTCCAGCGTCCCAAGTAACATGGGTAAAACGGTTTATCCAACGCTACACAGCACGTGTACCCCCTGACGATGGCGGTGTACCCTCTACTGACGGCGGTGCAACCTCTGGTGGTGGCGGTGTAACCCGTGGCGATGACAGTGAGCACGAGGAGAATGGAGGTGCTGGAGGCGTAACCCCTGGTGTCGACAGTGAGCGTGGTCAAAATGATGGAGTAACCACTAGTGATGATGGTGTAACCCCTCGTGATGGCGGCGTAACCCCTGGTGTCGACAGTGAGCGTGGTCAAAATGATGGAGTAACCCCCGGTGACGGCGCTGTACCCTTCGATGGCTGTGGAGATGAAGACAGCGATGAAGACAGCTACGATAGCGCTGGATCGGATGAAAGCGATAGCAGTAGCGAGAGTATGGACTGTAACGAGTCCGAAGAGAGCGAGTATGAGGTGCCTACAGCTGCTAAGAAGACTTCTTTGCCTCGGAGGCAGTCTGCTACCAGGTCGCGGAAGCAGAAGCCAATATTGGAGTGGACGCGTGGTGATGATACGAGCTGGATCTATCGCGAGTACCTGGACAGCCTAATGCCGCATCAGACTTTGACAGAGTCCGCCGTTGATTATTTTGTGCATGGTTTCATGCCTCGGGAGAATGGCTTGATTTTTTGCCGCGGAACTTCTTTTTTTCCGAACGATGCAAGCCGTGAAAAGAACGAAGGAGAAAGCTGCAAGGGACGAGCGCCTCGCTGGTCACATAGGGAAATTTGACTGGGTATCGTGCCGGTTTGTTATTCTTCCAGTCAACGGTAATAGTCACTGGAGCTTTCTTGCGGTTGAGAATCCCCTGCAGGGGGGCATCATTCGGCTGTATCACGTTAATTCTGCTACAGAAGCGCATGACACGGCAAACGTGTTTTCCTTGATGCAGTGGTGGTTGGCGAAAGAGCGGGTCCCAGAAACAGCTTCGGTGGGGTCGGTTAAATGGAGTTTTCACGCCTCCCCTACCAAGCCTCAGCAGCAAAACTCTGTTGATTGTGGAATTTATCTGCTCTACTTCATCGAAAAGATATCCACAGCGATTATGAAAGATCGCCCGCATACGCTACGTGGATCAATGGATAAGTTGCGCTCCGACAAATTCAATGTCGAAAACTACCGTGCGCTTCTACATCAGCGTATTATCCGCGCGGCCAACGTAGCAAATAAGAAGAGTAAAATCCTATAAATATAAGTACCATGGCATCCTAATTACATTTCTTGCGCAGGTGTTACATGTACCTGCGCGCGCATGCTCTCAATAATATTGTTGTCTCGCTCAGAGCGAGTCGCTCTAGCTTTTGACCAGTCCATTTCCCAGAGCGAGTCGCTCTGTATGTAGCTACCGACCTGTCCATTTCCCAATCGTCGATCGTGCTATGGTTGCTCGTGCCCGTTTGGTGTGGTTGCTGTTGTACAAATCTGAGGTTGTTATCGTCCTTTACTCGTGGGTGATCATCATCGACAGCTGCTTGCCGTGTCCTTCCGCCTTCTTCTGCACGCTCTAAGAGCGTGTTCGCTACTAGCGAATCGCTAGGTAGCTGGAGATGGAGATGGCCTCTCATCAACTCTATTTCTTGTCTTTTGATTGGTCAAAATAGTTTAGTTCACAACGTGACAACTGGAGAATTACCCCGTCTCCTTCTCCAGCTCCCAGAGGTGGAGAAGGAGAAAGTAGCTGGAGATTGAGGCAGTTCAGCCGCACACACAATGGACGAAGAGGAAGCTGTACTGGTTGCTACATGCTCAGCTGTCGCACAGGTTGCAGTCCTCCTATCAGGAGAATCCGACGATGCGCCGCGAGGCCCTAAGGAACAGATTCGTACCGTGACCTCATGCTACAGTCAGCCACGTATGCAAGTTGGTTTGGAATCTTCGCTGCACCAAGCCGACTTTCCTACGGATTGCTGGTTTACTACGAGATCAAGGTGTTCTGTTTGCTGCTGCCAAAGTACGGCAGCATAGCTTTGAGAAGAAAGTTGCAGCCGCGCTTTACTTTTTACAAAATCAATTAGAAATCCTACACGTTATCATAGATGGCCTTGTACTTTACCTTTGACTTGCACTGGTGGGGTTTCACCTCGAGACCCGAGACTAGATACGTTTCTGCGGAGACTAACATCCAGGCGGCGGCAAGCTGTTTCGCGCTTCTGGTGCCCTGAAAACGATGCTTGAGCGTGTCAAAACGAGCCCGCAGCAAGGCATCAGCTGCTGCAGTCGTCCACGCAAAGGAGGTTTGCTTCGTGGCGATAGACGTTTCACCAGTATTGGTCTTTTTCTTCTGATTCCGTTTGAGTAGTGGCCGGTGTCGCATACACAGTCTGGGCAAGAGCAACATCAGAGGCAGGTATGTCCAAACTGGCAGCAGTCAGCACGAGGTCGCCACTGGCTGACGGGAACGGAGGCGCAGCTCTCGGGGCAGCTTGGTCCATCTTGCCACGCGTCCGGTGTCTCGGGCACAGTGTTCCCGGCCGACGAAGAAACAGCAAAGTATAGCGAGTCGTTGCAGTTGCACTGTGATTGGCTAATGTTACCTAGATGCGCTCTGTTGTAGCGAACAAGCTGGAGATGGAGATGCACCAGCTCCCTGCAGATATCCATCTCCAGCTGCGTAGCGAACACGCTCTAAGAGTTAGACACATACACACCGCCCTCCAGGAAGTCCCTGGTATTGAGCATCGTGAACAAGTCGGAAAAACCGGTGGGCTTCAATGGAGCGATGGGGCAGAAGCAGCCATCCTGTTGCAGTCGGCGCACCTTCCGACAACAGGTAGGAGCAGTCGCTACCAGTGAGTCGACCAAGTGCAGTTTACAGTAGTTCTCTTCAACCTAAATTGATATGCATCGTCTTCGAACCCGGAAAAGCTTCGAGCTGATATCAGTGGCACTAAAGTTGTTGTGGACAACTTCAAGGGTACCTCTACGAAGCTCTGGTTCCCGAGAAGTGCGACGTCAAGCTTTCCTTGAACCTTCATCTGACATTCCCTTCTTTCTTCGTTGTACCGCTTCAGACTGTCTCGAAATGATCGATGACTTGGGCACGTCTGAATCAGACGTCGATGATTTCGTTATGGCCTACCGTAACATGTGTTGAGTCAACACGTGCGCGTTATACCGATGTAGTGTTGTGTGACTCACGAGATGATCGAGACAGTTTTTACCTTTGAAACATGGTCAATGGCCGACTCATCAGACAATGCCTTCAGCTGCATGAGGGACCCCCAGCATCAAAGAGCACCTCCGGTGCCAGGAAGACCCAGGAAACCAGGGCGCCAGCGATCCAGATACAGCGTCCGGCCGCTCAGCTTCTCCACAGTTGACTTCCACGTGGCTTTCCCACAGGCAGCGACGTCGATTTCGTCGATCTTGTCGCCTCCAGACATAATGTTGACCGTCACGTTCTTGGTGTCGGTGCTCTGGAAGTTGATGATCACCTGGCCGTCGCCCTTCTTGGTCCAGGACATGGTGCTGTTCATGAACGCCTTCTGGGTCATGTTGAGCCCCAGCGTGTCCGGGTGCGTGCCATCGTCGATCTCGCCCATGAACTGCGTCGGGCCGCAGATGGACTGGAAGTACTCGGAGATGAAACTCGAGACGCCGCTCATGTCGAAGCCCGTGACGACCCAGAAGTTGAGGCCCTGGTTCACCACCTTGTACGCGTACTCCATGGCCTTGTAGGACGTGCCATTGTCGCTCTTGCCCGTTGTGATGAGGTCGTTGATGACGACACCGAAGGTCTTGCGCAGCTTGTCGCGCGTGGTGTAGGCCGTCTTCTCGTCGGACTGGGACATCAGTAGCTCCATGCAGTTGCTGGTCACCGTGGCGATGTCCGTCTTGACGATGTCCGTTGACGCGCAGCTTGTCCTTGGTAATGCCGGGGTTCTGCTCCCTCAAGGCCTCGACGGTCGACCACGTGCGCTCCATGAGGCCTTGCAGGTCGTGGCCGCACGTCGAGTTGGACCTGAGAGCGTCCTTGAGGTATCCGATCTCGCCCTTGGTGATCTCCCAACTCGTAATGAGGCTGTCGTCGTGGGCCAGAACCTGGGACAGAATGAACTGCGAAGTGGCCATGATGCAGTCCGCCAGCCACCATTGGCGGGTTGTTTTTCCGCCCATACACAGCTTGATCGTAATAGGCAGTTCAACCACCACAGCGTTCGACTGATAGAGCAGCGCCATGATCTTGTCTTGAGACGCCTCGGGGTCCCCAGCTTTAATGGAGCGGATGTAGCGGTTAAGTGCCCGGAGCTCACCCACAATCATGCAGGAGCACATGACGGCGGTCCGCACGCCCTTGGCCATTTCCGAGAACTTGCCGAACCAGTTGTCCATGACGCCGTTGATGCCGACGTTGAACACGGAACCGACCTTGTAGAGCACCTCGCGTCCGCAGTCGTCGTTCTGGCGGATGCACTCCATGCCGCACTCCACCGGGTACTCAATGGGGCATTCGGCCCACGTGTTGGTCTTCTCGTTGCGGTCGTAGTTCGAGGGGCATTTCTTCATAACGTGCGCCTCACGCCAGCATGCGCTGTCGCCTTGGACGGAGCGAGGTCCCACCCAGTTGCGGTACACCAGCACGACGGAGCTCTTAGCAGTGAGGGGCGTTGCAAGCTCGTTTGATGCGCCGGAGCCAACGGTGACGGTAGCCGAAGAATTCGAAGATGCACTCGACGACACTGAGATGGAGACGTCTGCCACCGAAGACTCACGGGACGACCGCAATGTCCTTGCAGAGCCGAAGGACGGCCGTGACGATCCAGGCGACAGCATCTTGAAGGCTTCAGCAAATGAGACGGAACCAGAACCCGATGCAGAGGCCGAGGCGGACAGCGCCTCGATGATCTCAGCAACAGACCCGGAGGGTCATTACTTTCTACGAGCCCTGGGGAGAGCCGGGCTCCTGGGCTCTTGGGTGAACCCAAAACGTCGCGAGCTCGGGCTCCTGGGCTCTTGAGTTCAATAGGTTAAGTGAAAGGAGCCCTCCAGAACTGTGAGCCCTCATTATGGGCTCCCCCCTCACCTGTGTTAACTATCTCGCTGATGATTGGCCGTCATTGAAGTATCTACACGTTCTAACCTGAAAAGGCATAGGAAAGAGGGCTCCTCCTTGAGGGGAAGGAAGGACGATCGGCGACGCTGGGGTGACCTCGGAGCGGCTGTACACATATGAGCGGCGCGAGATCTTCTAGTGTGGTGATCTTTGAGCTCGATCTTCTAGCGTGGCGCATCGATCACGCGAAGTTGCTCGCCTTAAGTCTAGGTAAAATTGACCAATCAGATATTACTATGAAGAGCCCGTCATAGATTTGAGGCTAAATCTGGGGACGAACCAGGGCTCCTTGATCTCGTACTTACCACGAGGGAGCCCATTTTGTGCGACTTTTGGCTCTCGTATTAGGGGGAGCCCACTTTTGAAGTTGACGGGCTCGGGCTCGTAGAAGGTGTGATGCAGTCATTACTTTACAGTTAGCCAGGTTTCGTTCATCCCAGGATACACGTCGTGCACTATATCGCGCACTTTTGACTGGCTGGTACTGTACGAGCTTGTTGAGTGCCCCGCCGTCTTGCTCTCACTTCTCATTTTGCGAAGCTCCCAATAGCTGTACCAAGAATCTCCCAGGGCAGCAGCTATGTTTGCCCAACGCATTGTGTTGCTGGCTGTCATTTTCCTTTTCTGGGAGATCAATGCTGCCGTAGCCCGCCGACAAGCCGACCAAGTCACCGACGCGAGCCCGAACCTCCGCGCAGCCGATCAAAACCAAGCTGCGTTGGAGCGGCTGCTGTGGTCCTACGACTCGAGAGACGAAGAGAGGAGATGTGGCTGGTCTGCAAAAGAGCTCGACGAACTTTTCCAGAAGCTAGACATTGCGACTGGAAGGCTTGACGACAACAGCTCCGCCGCCTCAAAGTGGTTCACAGCCATTGCCAAGTACAGAAAAGCGAAGAAGGCAAACTTCTGGTATCCGGATGACTTCATTTACGCGAAGTTGCGGGAGACACACTCGGAAGCAGATATAGCGGTGCTTTGCCAAAAACTCATGAACACCTCGAAGGCGAAGAAGGTCGCGAAGACCCTGCAGCATCACCTGTTTCAGGCATGGAATAACCGAGGTATGAGGTTGGAAGACGTCGCAGACATGTTGGGCGTTCTTGTTTCGACGGCGAACTCCGTGCGATCTGGCATTCTGGTGGACTATCAGCTGAAACTTACCGGAGAGGCCGTCACCCGCGTTCGTCATGGATAAAAAGACAACAGTAGAACAGCTCCAACGTATTACAGTACTGCCCCATCAGCATTACGTGAACAAGCTAAGCCGCGCCATGATCATGGCCCATGAAGCAATGTTTACGAGTTTGTGATAATTTGCAATTATTCGTAATATAACTACATGTATTATTGTGCCTTGCATGCCTTCTGTCTAAACAACGACGTAATTCGTTGTTTTAGCAAATCACGGTGATTAGCCCATCATTGAGTTAGGAGGCTAACGTTGAGTTATGCTCACTTTCGTTGAATGGCTGGAGTAAATCCGACAATACTACGACCCTGACATTCTAATTCTAACTCACTCGCTTTGTCTGATTGCTTTCTACATGTAGTCGATGATTGACATGCGTTGGCGATCTATCATACTGAACTACATCTACAATATTGAAGAACATCTCTGTCTTTATATCGAGGAGCTGCAAGCAGCTTTAAAGTCAGCGTTTCTTGCACATCCAAACATTTCTAGTAGAAATTTTCTACTGCTACTATATGCCGTGCTCTGAACTTCGAGCTTGGTTTAACGCGCAAGGCCACGACGAAGAGAGCGAAGAAGAAAACGTCCCCGCCGAAATCGGTGCTTACTATTATGCAAGGAGTTGGCGCCATTCTATTGGGACCTTATCAGTTTGTTTTCTTGCAGCGACAACCGATTTATTCTTGCAGTGGCAACCGCTCCGTTCTTGCTCTGCGTTGTGCTTGGTACTGGCGGTTGATTAGCTTAACTTTAACTTAGAGTTAGGCTGCGAGATATGAACACCGGGAAGGATTTGCTCGTTGGTTTAGAGCCCTTAATCGCATGCCAAAGTTCGTGCAAAGCACAATACGAAGTAGTACAGTGCTACATATATTACGCAGTACTTCGAACTAACCTCGGATCTTCTTTTGTGGGTCACGAGTAAGCAGAGAAGATGGGAGCTCTCCACGACAAAGTTGGTGAAAGCGTTCGTTGTCGACACGCAACGGAATACAAATCTACGGGCTTGTGTATTCACATGTCAATGAGTGATCGCGAAGCCTACCGAATGCCCGACAGTTTTATGCTGCACAATCCGCCACCGACTCATTTACTGCCATCTTCCAAGAAACGCACTCCGCCTACCGACTTGCTGTCCGCCAGGGCCCCAAACCTTTCCAGCGCAGGCCCCGTTCCGCCACCCGTGACTTTTCGACCGCTGCGCTCATGTCCTCGACTTCGGATGAAGAGATGCTGTAACTGTTGCTGGCTGAATCAATTGAGGCTTAAGCCTGACCAGGCGAGTCTTCTTCCATTGAGCCAGATGAGTCGCCGGCATCGCTAGACGCCTCATCGGCACTCAAGCTCGGGTCGAACTCACCGTCGTACGCGTCCTTAGCGCTCAACATCGGGTATTGGTAAACCTCCGGTATCGTCCAGCTAAATGCCGCCTCGTCCTCAAGGCACGTCTTGTTCAGCTTGGTCAAGTCGCCATCGTGCTGCACGAAAGAGGAAAGGACGTACATACGACAAGCTGGCTCGTTATTTCTGTCGATGAGACTGCCACCGGACGCGTACTTGAAGGTGACGAGCTCCTTCTTCTGGCCGTCAAGAGCCTTCAACAAGGCCTGTGCATACTTCGGAGACGATATCGGATCCAGTCCATCGCTCATAAGCAACACGTTGGCTTTCTCGGGGATTTTGGCGGCCTTGTTCCAGTACTCGTCGCGCTCGTAAATGATGCCGTTCCCTTTGTAGTTGCCGACCTTGAGCTTGTTGCACGTTGGCGACTTTTCCTTAGAGAACGCGCAGTACGAGGGTACATCCTTGTACGCCAGCAAGCTGTTCATACTCGTACCTTCGAAGCGTGTCCTGAGCTCCTGAGCGGAGGGTGAAGGCGCTTCCCATATCTCCGAGAAGTCCACGAGCATATCCAGCACGATGGATCCGGAGCCTATATCCTTGGCGGTGGGGTTAAAGACCCGGTTAACGGTCTCAATGACATTGGTCAAAACGGCGACGTCCTTCTTCGCGCAACGGAACAATCGGTATACGATTGGCGGGATGACCGTTCGCAATTCCATGTCTGTAAGTAGTGCACCCAGCAGATAGCGAAGCACAAACGATGGCGGGTCCTCGTCCTGGCCGCTTTGCACACTTCTCAGCAACTTGGCACACGTCGCTTTCGGATTCTTGTCGAGTTTCATCATCAATTGTTGCAGCGTGGCCTTAAGTCCGTTCTTCTTGAAGCGCGCGTTGCACGAGCTGTCTTCTGAGCACAAAGCCATGAACGAGTCGGCAACCTCATCGAACGCGCCATCTACATCCGATAGGCTGTAGAAGTTATCCAGCGACGTCGTGGTGACCCTGTCCAGAACGTACCCCGTCACCTCCGGAGGATTGAGATGCATCACGCGCTCCACCCAGATCGTACCGTAGCTCACTCCGTACAAGGTCGTACTGAAATCGTTGCCATACTTCGAGATGAAAGTCGTCAGGTCCATGGCAGCGCTGGTGGTCGAGAAGGCCGCGAGGTCCCCGTACTTCTCCTCGAGTTCCTTTGCACATGCAGGGACCAGTTCCAGATCCAGATCGACCACGCTTGACGACTTGGCTTGGGCCGCACACTTCAAGGGCGTACTCTGTCCAGCCCCGCGGTAGTCCATCGTGTACACGTTCGCCTCGCCCTTCAGTTGGTTATACAGTATCAGCATCGGAATGTCCACTGGAACACAACCGCCCACAGCAAGTGTTAGTCCTTGAAATCATCACGTGCTCCAACGGTCTTGCAGTACTTACGCAGAGAGTCCCAGTAGTACGGGCCACCCTGAACAAGCCACACGTTTGGAGCTACATCGGGTTGTCGGTTCGCAGCGGGAATTCGCCTCACGAATACATCAACTGTCGAGATGGCCGAGTCGGGCGTTTCGCAGATCCCGGGGTGGCACAGCGGCGCAGCGTACATGGTGCATTCCGCCTTATTATCCCTGGAACTACCGTCAATGGATTTGTCACTTGTGAGGGGGCAAGGTGTCCAGGTTAGGTTAGTTGCCGCAGACACTTGTCCGAGAGCCAACGCCAAGGCGATGGCAGGGTAGAGCAGCATGGCAGAGGCCAGGTTTATTCCTTGTGTTGCTGGTTGCTGGTAAATTGGAGCGTGTCGAAGACCTTCGCTCTGCTAGATTATGGTTTGCAGCCACCGCGCGCGTCCATCCAGCCTCTTTCCAAGCTCATGATCACGAGCAATAACGACTTCAGCGATTGCGATGCTGTATGTTTTCCTTGACGATGTTATTGTGCTTTGCAGTTATTTTGCCGACCATTTTAGACGCTAAATATGGCAAAGCTTCACAGCTGGAACGAAGTTACGGTGGAGGTATTCCCGCAACGTGCCACTTGTCGCAGTAGGTATCGCTGTACACTCATCTAAATTAATACGTTTGCAGAAGTAGCGCGCAAATCTTGAGAGCTTGTTGTACTTCCTGTGCGAGGTACATTAAAATATGCAGTTGTACAGCCGGGACTAGCCCGGGGACGCCTGTACATGTATTAAACGTGTACAGACAACGACGGATAAATCCGGCACCACTGAATGGCATTCTCCATAGTAAATGTGCCAGAATTCTCTGTCAGGAACGATAGAGATTGTACAAGGCAATGACATAAAGTACACGTAACGGAGCATAAAGTACACACAAATTTAAAGAAAGTCCTTAAAACCATATGGAATACAAATGTCAAGTGTAAATCCCGAAGTTGATTGGCTATCTGAATTACTTATTGTAAAAAGTACAACATATGTGTGCCGGGTTTTGCGTTGCCTTATTTATCTGTACACGTGCCTGTCCTCCTCGTGGGTGATGAGTCCGGGTCGCCAGTGTACCAACTTTGCACCACAAACAACCTTCTTTGGGACAATGGCAATCTAAAAAAGACGAGAACAACCACAACAGCTGGAAAGTAATCGTCAACAACCACTTTTCCGGTCACTAGCAACCTGCACATTCTAACTGTACTTTCTCAAGCATCGTACCGGTACCGGTAGCCAGATTGTCAGTTCCCAAGCTTGATCTGTTGCTCTGCCTCATTGCCAGAGCTGTTAATACCGGTACCTTACCGGCCATTCGCAACCCAGGTTGTATTTCTAGAAATCGCCACCTCTGATTGGCCAGCTGCATGGTATCGACCAGGATTGTTGCTTGTACTGTAGCCAAATGGTACGGTATCGCTTGCAACTTCGGTTGCGCACACGGTAGCAAGTATTAGTCTGTTTTGCAACTCAACTCCTATACAATCTGCAAGTCACGGTAGCAAAACGACGCCGTATGGGAGACAGTATACAAAACACAAGTGAATTCGTTTATGCAGGGTTGCAAAGCGTTTATCACCGTGGCAAGCCGTGGCACCGCCTACGGCGGCCTGGAGCTTTCCATGGCTGGTCGAACCAGCTCATACTGTCGTACCTGCACGTAGTAGGAGGTCACGTCGGAGCCGAAGGCCTGTTATGGCGGCGGGGCTACCCGTAGAGCTAGCTCCGCACCCTCCTGGTGCTGCTGCACAACCCGTACGATTTCATGCAGGCTACCTCTACCACTTCCTCATCTACG